>NW_019172956.1:291720-496550 GCF_000576695.1 Kuraishia capsulata CBS 1993
AAATCTCTTGACTCCTTTCACCTGGCCCAGAGCCTCCTTGAAGGCCATTCCCAGAGCGATACCACAGTCCTCTGCGGAGTGGTGGTCGTCGATGTGCAAATCACCCACACACTCTACTATCAACGACCAACCAGAGTGTTTGGCCAGAGCATGGAACATATGGTCCAAGAACCCTATTCCCGTGTTGACACTTATATACTGCGACCCAGTTGCCTGTGTGGCATGTGCGTAGCTCGTATCTTTGAAAAGAGACTCTGCCAGAGTCACCTGGCCTCCGTCTAGATCCAGCGCTATCTGGATTTTAGTCTCGTTTGTGATTCTTTTTATCGTCGCCGAACGATTATCGAAGGTCATCTTGTTGTTATGAAAGTTGCAGCACAAAGAAACAAAGTGGTGGCTATCTGCAAAAAGTTCTTGTTCACAAATGACTAACAGCCAAAAGTAAGCAAAACGGAAAATAAAATGAGTATCGCACTTCATACCGAAGCCTGTGAATTTTGCGGGTAAATTGAGTCTGACAATAACAACCCATATAACGAGCTTTGAGGTTCATGGAAGGTCCATAATTCTCACGGTTCACAATTGGAAAAGCTTGTTCCAATAATATAACTTTTTTTGCCCAAATTTCCCCAACGCAGCTTGCTCCTTCTCCATCCTCGCGGACTGATTTCGGTACCTTTCCACATCTATTTCTAGCCGAGATGCGGCTCATGTGACTTGACATCATATACACGACCCCGTTGTTGTGACAACAATGAAACGGAATTTCAGCTGCAGGATCAACGATTTATTTATAACAAACAAACAAACCAGGCGACGATCGTACTGTTGCATGTTCAAGGGGCTGATAAGGGAGTCTGAACCTTTTTGTTGTTTTCTAGAATCCTTCCAAAAAACAGTTCAGTTCTTCTCTCATCTACATTATGTCAGGTACGGATCGAGGACATTCTCGCAATCGCAGCAGTGGGAACGTCTTTTCCATACTGTCCAGTCCTTCTCCAAGAGGAACACCGGTAATGACGCCTCAATTGCAGCCTCAGAACAGGGCTGGTGTTTCTTATTCTTCGGTGGTGAATACTAAGCCCACATACTTGGCATCCAAAGACCATTTCTTGCCAGTGCCAATGGAGATTTACTTTCCTCCGAAGATTAGCAAGAACAATACCAGCAGTCCGGAAATCTTGGTTTATTCAAGAAACGGATATGTTCCTATCGCGGAGCCAATTGTTCAGCCCAAATCGCCTGCGTCCGTTCCCTCGTCTGCCTCGGACTTCTCTTTGGACGGCACGGGGAAGAGCTTGGGATTGAGCTCTCCTAACCATAATGCGGGGGTTTCAACGCCTCCTTCTTCGAGGGCTGAGTTACCTATAAAGAAAGAACTTGTTGAGGAGAAGCAATTGCCAGCTTCGCCGCCGGCATCCCGCGTAGTCCGCAATACGGTTTACGATAAGAGGAACTCGAACTTGGCTGCGTATCTGGCTTCCGAGTCTGCCAGGGAGCAAAGTGAGGAGGAGAACGACGAAAACGTTCCTAAACCGGCTCAGCCTGTTTTGCCGCAAACATTGGAATCCAAGAAGGTTGATCCAGACCAGGCTCCAACTAAGTCTCTCACCACGCCAAAAAGACGGTCCATCATCTCTCCAAAGAGGTTAGCTTTTGTGTCGCCTGCCAGATTTGTCTCAAACTCTTCTGTTACAACAGAACAAGACTTGTCAAGGCTGTACTCCACTTACAGACACAGAGAAAGCCCAGGTAAGGAGGAAGAGGCCAAATACATGTCCAACCGGTTTCAAATCCCACACTCGCCTGGCCAGAACTTTGATCGAATGGTAAGCTATGAAGTTGGTGATGATAGGAACGGAAGGAGCCCTCTGGCTGATTACAATCGCAATACCATGCCCTCGAAGCCCATGCAATATAAGAGTGCCCTCAGTCCAGACCGCTACCATTCAGGGTTACCTCTTAACCATTAGCATGCTGCATGTTTCCATATTTTGCATATACATCCAAGTCCACCAGTATGGTGTTTCCTGGCCCTATAATTTGTCATATTATTTTGATTGTCATATGTCACATTAAAGTCCTATTATAATTACAATATCATACATCGTCCCAACATCATGTCCTCAGTGTGGATGGTAGTACCCAGAGCTGTCGAAAGAGTTTTCACTAATAGTTGTCAGGGGAGAACTCTCCGGTCTGGTCTGGTTTAAAGCGGGGAAAGAAGCAGTGGGAGTTGTAATGGTCATATCCTCGTCATCACATGAACTAACGTCAATCTCGGCTATGCTCGCCGACAATGGGTTTCCAAATGACGAGTGGTTGCTGCTGTAAACGTGCTTATTGGCTCGGTTCACATTGAAAAGGGTCACTGTTTTGTCATTTGTTTCGAAACTATTTGTTCGAACAGGAGTACTTGAGCTCATGGGCACACCCAGAGATTTGCTGGGGTGGTTAAGTAGTGAGTTGCTTCTTCTGCCTTTGGATGGCACAGACCTTCCTGATTTCGGGCTTTGAAGAGAGAAAGATCTTCCACGCCATGGCTGAAACTCATCGAAGTCTCTGAAATCAAAATCTGCAGGTACCTGATTGATCTCGTCAATCACAGAACCATCGCTTCCCCCTTCAGAGGACGGGTCTTCATACTTGTGATGGAAGTAAACTGGCTTCATCAGTGATATCTGATTGACACCTTGGACTGTGGGCTTGGTTTCTCTTGTTGAAGTTTTGAGCATATTCAGAGTATCATCATTGGGGAACCACGAGAACCTGTGTGCTGGGTCCGTATCATCATCGACTGCTGTTCCCAAAGGCGGCCTATGTGAGAGATACGGTGACTTGAACCTTGCATTAGAGCTGGCAGAAACAGAAGTCGCTCTAGGGTCTCTATCAAAAACTAGACTGCCAGAAAACGGGCTTTGAATGGACAGCGTGGGAGCATCACCAGTGATGAATGTTGCATTTGAATCAAGAGTACTCGTGCGATACGACTGAGACTTCTCATCATCTTCAGAAACATCTTCTCTTTGCAAAGATATCCTTCCCAAAAGCTCATGGATCTGACTCCCAGAAGCAAGAGGTGACGTGATGTGTTCCGACGAACGATAATTAGGTAAACCTTCTGGATAAACATAATTTTGCACATCATCCAAAGACTCATCGCCTTCTTCCTCAGTCTGAAATTCACCGTCAGCATCGTACTCGCCGGAAGTGGGGATCTTAGCTATACTGTAAAGTTCATCATTATCCATGATAGCTTCATGTCCCGCATCTCCTTGGGTCTGATCCATGACCATTTCATCATCGAAATCAGAAAAGTTCTGAAAGTCGCTTTCGTTTTCGGACCCACCATGAACATTAGATTGAGGCATTTCATCATCACTGCCAAAGAGCTTACGATTGAAAAGTGCATCGGTATCATCCTCTTCGTAGGGATCAGCGTAACCCAAACTGTTGATCAACTGAGCATCTTCCACGTCCAAATCGTCAAACTCATCGGCGAGGGCCATTGCATTTGCCTGTGCCCGTTCCTCGTCAAAAATCTTTTGCTCCCTTTCTAACTGGTCCTTGCTCTTGTAATACTTTATTGAAGAGTTTCTACCGCTCTTCATGTTCTCCTCGAAGGAAAACTGGCTCGATTCACGAGAAACCACCGACTCATTATCAGACTCTGGATCGTCTGCGACGTCAGCCTGGTCCTTTATCGACTCCTGCTTCGGCGTGGTCTTTGATATGTAAACAATCGAAAAGTCTGTCACCGAGTCAAACCCTTCCGACGCCTTTTGCTGTAAGTCGTAGGTTCCCAGATCCGTCTCGCTGTGTATTCCATGCACTCTGGTCATCCGTATCCCAACATTTTGGGGTTCAAAATCCACAGATGGAAAGCTGGTGAAGGAATGATGATCAGAGCCTTCATCAATGCTGGGGAGTGATATTTTGGAAGGGAAATTCTCGGGTCTGCTCAAGCTGCTGGGACTGTACAAGTTGGGGGAAGTACCCCACTCATGGGTCTTGGTACCGTAGATTGTGGGCGAGGTCCCACTAATTGCAAGCAACGGAGACGAACCGCTATGGCTCGTTGATTTGCCATTTTTGATCTTGTGAGAGGCCAGATTGGAGAAACTTGATTTCGACCGGAGTTTGGGAGACTGTTGTTTTGAGGTAACTATAGCCGCAGCATTCAGATTGCCTGATGAAGACTTTTGTTTCAGAAACTTTTTGATTGGATTCCGACTTCTTCTGGGCGAGATACCCGAAATATCAGGGCTGCCAGACAAAGGCCCCAAAGGTGAAGCCAGAGGCGACACCGGTGAGGCTATGGTGTATGTCTCTGATGATGTTCTGGTGTTGACCACAAGGGGCATTCTTTCGGGCTGCGATCGCTGGTCCGAATCAAGAGAAACCCCTCGTTTATGTGACTTAATGAAGGACCTCATGAGGGACAAAAACAAGCGTTGTAGCCTTGGAGTGTCTTGTTTCTCGTGGCTATAAATGAGAGACAGAACAAGGTTTACGAGGCCTGTGCGCTAAAGTGGAGTGTATTGGCCCAAAAAGGCAAACCCCATCAAACACCGAGGCCACCAAAAATAGCATGAAATAAAGATGCATATTTTGTACATACATACATGATTACATTGAATAAAAATATACCTACAGATAAAACCAAACTCGGGTAAGTTTACACCTAATTATGAAATGACGGGCATTACTTACGTGAATGATTCTTTCTGTACTTTCTGTCCATGCCGTTCAATGCACCGGAAATGGTGCCTGGAGCAGACTGCAAGGCCCCAGTAACAGGGGCCAGTTTGATATTGCTGTTTGAATTGTGGGCATGAGTGTTGTTCGAGTTTCCAGAGTTGTTGTTGCCCTGGTGACCTATCTGGTTATTCTGGTGACCACCAGCAGCCAATCTTTCATTGCGCTCAGCCATCTGGACAGCCTTGTCAGCCAACGTCAGGGCCAACTCTTGTAGTTTAGTGATTTCAACCCCTTGGATGAAGACTATGCAGCCGGCCTTTTGGTCCAGTGCTGCGTTTATCTCCTCACTGTAGATCATCTTCGAGATCACGGCGTTGACCTTTCTCTCTGGAAGCTCGAACTTGGCAGCAAGACTGGCGATGGAGAGCTTCTCGTAGTAGCTCTTGCACGTGAAAAGGTAAGTTCTCAGTCCTTCAACCTGGAGCTTTTCACGCAACATGGCTTTGACCGAGTCCTGGTTCTTCAACAGACCCCAGATCTTGATGGAGTTCAACAAGTCGCTGGCCTTGAGCCAGTCGCCTTTCTGAAGAGCCACGGAGGCATCCATGATGTAGTCTCTGGTGTTCTCTGGAGGACCTTCAAAGATCTGTCTTTCATGGTACTCCAAGGTTCTTCTGAAAGACCTGGTGGACTGTTGACGCTTTCTGCTGTATTCTGGAGAAGAAGCAATTGCTGGAACCTCAATCAAAAGCGAGGCGGTGTAGAAACAGCATTCAAGCAATTCCAGGTTGATGTGCATATGGAATGGCAGCAGTCTCTGTTTGTCGACTTGGGTCTGCTGTTGTTGGAATCTTTGAGCTCCTTGACCCAACAACTCCTTCTGTCTTGGAGAAGTGGCAATCTCCTGCAGGGCCTGTTGGGCCTCCGCAATCAAACCTGAGCGGAAAGCACACAGACCGAGCTGCACCAGGGCCCTGTTGAAAAGGACCTGGAGCTGTGTGTCTGAAGTGTGGATAGCGGATTGCAAATGAGACATCAGAAGCATGTCACGAGCCTTGAAATACTCATCGTTGAATGCGTAGTAGTAGATGTGAGAGAGCACGGCTCTCTTGCGGAAGACAGAGTTTGGCTGCTTGTAAAGGACGGAGCAGAGAGCATCGATCAGGCCGCTGGCATATTTGGAGTCTTCTGAGCTGGCAGAGTACTTTCCAAACACAACCGACTCGGCTTTTCCACCAAGGGTGGTCCAGGCAACCTCTTCGCTGTAGATAATCAACTTAGAGGGCTTGAAGTAAATATGGTCCAACCTTCTCAAGACAACTCTGGCAAGCTGCTCACCAGCAACGGTCGCAAACTCCGAGGCTGGAGTGATCGACTCGTAGTAGAGCTGACACTTCACGATCAGAGTATATATTAACGACTCATCCTTCAACCTCTCCACGTATTCAGTAGCGTGAGGGTCAATTGACTGCCAAGACTTTGTCAACTCGTCGTCAAGTCTCTCGACAAGGGAAGCAACCGATCCGATCATCACTTTGACACCCTTGTCATTAGCCTTGGGCTCTATGCTGAGGTCCTCAGTAGCGACACCGGTCTCAGTGACAGCATACTTATCCGCGTTGGCCTCTAGAACGGCCAGCAACGCGGTTATGTTCTTCTCGGCCAGTTTCCACTCGGCAACAGGCATGTAAGCAGATCTTCCGTAAAGATCAAATCTGAGAGGAATCAACATTAGATATATAGAAATCAATTGGAAAGGAACGGTAGTTTCCAATAGTAATCCTTCAAGCTCAGCGATCTGGGAAGCCAGATCAACATTCTTCTTACCACGACTGGCCAGTATGGTCTCAAGAGTCTTGAAGACATCAGCAACCTCTGGCGTACCAGTGGCCTTACCGTCCTTGCCAACAACCTTGAAGCCATCAATAGATGGAGTGGCTGTGCCCGAAGGAGTTTCGGACGTCTCACGATCAAAGGCATCCTCATCAGCACGGAATAGCTGTATCTGGGCAGAGTGTTCCTTGGCAACCTTCTTAATACGTTGTCTCACAATATTGAACGACTTTGCAACGGAAGCGTTCATGTTCTTCTTGGACTCCTTCTCAGCCTCCTGGACATCAGTGATGGCCTTGTCTAACTGTGCCACTGCCTTGATATAGATCTTTGGCACACCCATGTTTTGCTGTTGCGCACGGTTAACTAAACGAACCAGCCTGTCAAATTCACTCGACACTTTGATCCAATCGCCATCCAACTGAGCGAGAGACACAATGTCAATACAACTGGAAAGTTCATCAAACATCTTATCTTTTGCACTCTTTACCACCTTTTTGGTGTCCTCGTCATCCGAGGAATCGTCGTCATCATGTGATTTCTTTAAGAAATAAGAAGGCCCACGAATCCTGCCTCCATCGTCGTCAGAGCTATCATCGCTGTCGTCGCTGTCTGAACCAAACTCAGAATCTGATTCCGATTGATCTTCGTCTGAGGAGGATCCAAGTTGTTCTTCCTCTTCGGACGAAGAGACGAGCTCTTCTTCAGAAGCACTGTCTGAGTCGGAATAACCAGCTGCAAAAAAACGCGAAGTCATTCTTCAATCTATTTTGAAAATAGCGTCTGGTCAGATGCAATTACCGTTACCTTGTTGCAGACGTGCCACCTCTCATTGAAAATGGACATGAAAAAATCTCCTCCAGTCCCGGTACCGTTGCTACGCGCGCTAGCGTAAAACGGGTCACATACCAGTGACACTTCCAAAAAATGACAGAATATAGATAAGAATTTTTTAGATTTTTGTTAACCGTGCGGTTCGACTTGCGATATAACTGCAAATATGAGTACAGCAAGAGTGCCGCGCGCGAAGATCTTGTGCGAGCTATGCCATGACCGCAAGGCAATAATGAAGAGGCCCAAGAATTTGCAGAAGATCTGTAAAGAGTGCTTCTACCATGTGTTCGAGACAGAGATACATAACACTATCATAGACGCCAATCTGTTCCAAAGGGGCGAGAAAGTTGCCATCGGTGCTTCAGGTGGAAAAGACTCTACAGTGCTTGCTTCAGTACTTAAGACACTTAATGAGAGGTATGACTATGGCTTGGAGTTGGTTCTCCTGAGCATAGACGAAGGCATAGTGGGTTACAGAGATGATTCACTGGCAACCGTGAAAAGGAACCAAAAACAGTATGACATGCATCTCGAGATCGTTTCCTATAAGGATCTTTTCAAGTGGTCAATGGATGAAATTGTTGCGTGTGCTGGTGTCAGGAGCAGTTGCACCTATTGTGGAGTTATGAGAAGGCAAGCTCTGGACAGAGGGGCAACCAAGCTTGGTATATCTCACGTGGTGACGGGCCATAATGCGGACGATATGGCAGAAACGGTGTTGATGAACTTGTTGAGAGGTGACACCGGAAGGTTGGAGAAATCCGTGAATATCTTGACGGAATCAAGTGGCTCTCCAGTTAAGAGATCGAAACCTTTTAAATACACCTACCAGAAGGAGATAGTGCTGTATGCTCATTACAAAAAGCTGGATTATTTTTCAACTGAGTGCACATATGCCCCAGAGGCGTTCAGGGGAACCGCCAGAGTTCTGCTAAAGAACTTGGAGGCTGTTAGGCCTTCGTGTATTATAGACATCATACGCAGTGGAGAGCAGTTGAAGTTGCGCCCAAAGAAACAGAGGATGCGGGTCTCTGCTGTTGCTCAGGAGGTGGAAGTGAAACGGGATGGCTCAGTATCGCTCAAGCCAGAATCCAGCAATACGTGTGAACGGTGTGGTTATCTTTCGAATAATCGCATATGTCAGGCCTGTTTCCTGTTGGAAGGCCTGGAGAAGAACAGGGCGAAGGTGTTAATAGAAGGAGGAAACACAGCCATTGCGGGAGCAGCCAAGATTACGAGAGAACTTGAAGCTTTGAGTTTTTAGTTTCCCCTTTATCCACTAATGAATTGCATAAAACTGCATTATATTCCAATATGAGTTTACAGAAAATACGTTTTCCATAACACACCTTCCAGATCGCTCAGCTGGTTCTCAGAAAAGAACCTGCTATCAATATGCCATGTATCTTGCCTCGTCTTCTTGAATTTACTCAACGTTTCCTTAGCAGTACGTCCGATAACGCCATCCATCTGAGACGCCCTTAAAGAGATATCAGCTAGTACCACGGGAAGCCAAGATGGAGGGGGTGTTGTGTAAGGATAGGCATCAATGAGAGCACCCAATCCCAGGACAGCACCATGAATCCTGTTTTTGATTTCTGTTATCTGTTTTCCAGAATCAACTTCTCTCTTGACTTTGCCCAAAAGTTTTTTGTCCTTGGTGAGAATACCTGAAAATCTTTGGATACATCCCTTGACAACTTCATCCACCTCGGATACGGGGAAAACGTGGATGATACCTGATAGCACATCTCCTGCAAGCTCACGTACTTCCAAATGCTGACTGAATATGAGCTTTTCGACTGTTTGCAGAAGTAGCTTTTGATATGGAAGCGGGAGGCTGCAAAACCTCACATGGTAGTAGAATTTGATGAACCTCAAAATGTGTTTCTGTCTAGTCAATGAATCACTAGCCTGAAGCAAGTCAGGATGAACAAACTCCTGGATATTCTTGACTCGCAACCGCTCCAATGGTAACGATCCAATATGGAAGAATATATGGACGTACGAGACTCCGGCAAGATTGGCTGCATCTTTGACTCTTTCAAGGCCAAACGAGAAGGGTAACAATTTGTCTTGGATGGCTTCCAAAATCTCACATGCGCGATCGTCTTGCAACGCCTTGCCTAAAAACATGACAAGAGTTCTAGCCATATACATATACTCTGAATTGGCAATCGTGTTCATGTCCATATCAACGACTTGTATTCTGAGCTCTTCCACTCGATCAAACACGTCGCTCAACCTTGACTTTATTTCCTCTGGGATTTGTGGAGGGTAGTATCCAAATCCAAGCTGATCGCTGGTACTCAACTCTAGGTATTTTTCGAAAGAAAGAGGAATCTCTGCTGGGTAGGAGGTCAGTAAGGATGAAAAAAGCGATGCATTCATCTCCTCCACGATTCTGTAGGAGTAAGCCAGATTTTGGAAGCTTATCTCAATGAACTCGTCAAACAAAGAGAAGTTTCCACCAACAGAGGCGAGATAATCTCTTAGAATTCTGAGCCTAGCCATGTCTGCAAAGGGCGATTCGTTATTCTTGTCAATCGTAAAACCACAGACATCATGCAAGATACGGGGAAAACGACGGAAATCAACCCGGTCGGCCAGCCACCACATGAAGATAGACCACACTGATAACGCATCCTGGGTAAGATCTTTCGCAAAGATGTCCCTCAACTTCTCCATTATACGCTGGTCGGCATGTTCTCTGGAGGTGACATCCATGTGATCAAAGCTCATCATAATTCCACAAAAGATCTCAGCAACCAAGATGTTGGTTGCCCGTTTTTCTTTATCATATATCTCATAAGCCACATCAATCAAATCATCAAGGGTGAAAGTTTTCGACAATTTGAAAACGGCTAAATAGGTGATCGTTTTGAAAAAGTTGACATGAACAGGCTGAAATATGGGAGAGGATTCCATGGACTCACAAGACAGTTGTAGAATATCCGACAACCACTTCTTGGTCAAAAACGAACCAACTTTCCTAAATAGGGCAGTATCTGAATCAGATAACCTCAATCCTCTGTCCAGATTACTTGAACTAACCACATCAATGTGGTCATTCCAGAAAAGTCCGGGCTGAACAACACTACCATCAATGAAGAAAGAAGGCGATTTCAGGTTTTGCATCTCATTTCTGTACACCGTGGAGAAGTCAAGGCCATCATGGTCAGCGGGGTCAGTGCTAATCTTTTCAACTCCCGACGTTTTTGCATTCAAGTCATAGAGCTTGGACGCATCGTACCCCACAGAAGCCAACAACTCTACTTTCGCTAAAATAGAGGTGACACCCGATACTGCAGTCTTTGAAACCAACGGATGAGAAGTGCCCGCTGATTCCATGATGAACTCATAGGCTGATTCGTTGACTGTAGTGCTCATAAACTGCTGGAGAACTGAGGTAATGTTCAGAGCCATTACAGTATACTTCCAGTATTTCATGTCTCTCGCGTGTTCAATCACACGGTTCTCAAGTTTGGTGATGTTAGACAGGATTCTTTCGATTTTTGCCTTCTTCGCAGTCATCAAAGATTGAACCTCAAAGTCCACCATACCATCAGTTGGCTTGATTGCTTCAATCTCATCAAAGTCAATCAAACACACAAACTTGGGAACCACCAAATAGTCGGGGATTGATTTCAATATATGTAGAGCAATTTCACTCACTTCTGGGTGATCGATACTGATAGATTCAGTTAACAGGTCCAAGTACTCAAGATTACGCCCACCTCTTTCAACGTGTCCCTTAATCCTCTTGGTGCGGAAAATGCGAAGAATGTTCTTGATACTTTCAATATCCTTCTTGTCAACTGCCTTCCGCCAAACTGGAAACACGTTGTAAACTGCTGATGACGATTTTAGCATAGAACCAAAACAGGCCGAAAGCACCAAACGCGCGCGACGAGATGGATTGGCAAAGGGAGATGCTGCTACCTGAACCAGGTCTTTCAACAACATCAGGTCTAGATCACTGGAAACCCGATCAGTTCTAGACAATGACAGACGCTTCATGTGCATCACCGCCAACCTGGCACCCATTACAGGTCTAGTGAACGGTGAGTTCATTCTTTTCAATTCCTGCGAATTGAAAGAACTAACGTATGGCTTTGTGAGTCCCGAAAATCCTCCTACAACATCATACCCCACATTGCGTAACCAAATCTCAATGCAAATCACAAGATTCTTGACAATCGCAATATTACCTTCATTGTTGAGGAAAACTTTCTCAGCTAGCTCGTGCAGAAACCTGCCAATCTTTTCTCTCAAATTGTGTAAATGTTGGTATAAAGGGTCACCAATCTTCGAAGATGTCCCTTCTCCGAAGATGTATCCAAAACCAAACAGCCCAGATTGTCTGCCCGTAAGTTCTGGGTTGACGCTTCCCATATTGAGATCATTGGGAGTTGCCACACCACTTTGTTCAATCAAGTAAACGTCTTCAGAATTGTTGTCGCTCATAGGAACATCGACAATATCTTTGGATACATGAATAGGTGAATCAATGACTGCTTGGTCCTCAGAATTCCCTCCTTCGATCCCATCAATCTGAGAGTCCAGACCCTCCAAAGACGATTCGTTGGAAGGAGCCCGGCTCATCACCACAGGGGTGTCTTCAGCATTGAACGCAGAGATATTCGATGTATTCAGGAGTTTGAGTTTTTGCTGGAGTAAGTCTCCACGGAAGCTTCCAGATGTAGCATCATACTTCTTGTAAAGAGGATCAAAGAATTGAGCAATACCCGTCAACCCGCAAGATAGACAAGCAAGATTAATGTTGATCTGATCGACAATCTCTAAAGCCTTCTGAGTGGAGTTTCCAGCTCTATCTGAGGAATTTTCTTCCTGAAATGTTGAAAACAATGAAGTCAGAGATGACATAGCCTGTGAAACATGCGAGTCCAAACATTCCACTGCAAACTCAGCATGACTTCTTTCCGGGGTGAACCATTCGAAACTCAAGTTTTCTGGATCAAATCTGTATGGATCAAATTGAAAGCCTCCCCAGCATTTCTCAGTAACCGAGCCATTTCTCTTTATGAAGTCCTTGGAAATGAGACGACGCTCAAGAATTACTCTTGTGGAAACAGCCTTCAAGAGACACAAGAGTAGAGTCGGAGTATACAATGAAAATCCTTTCACGTTGTCGAGAAGATAAAACGAAATATCCCTCAACTGGGTAGAAAACTCCAAAATCTGAGTAGGTGCTGCAGAAATGGCTCCACAAAGCATCTCAAGACACCAAGCCAACTCAGCGTCTCTTGGTGTTATATCTGAGCCAGTACGAGATGAACCTGCACCATTTTCATCAATCTGAAACCTGATCTGTGGAATAAGGTAGGAAATATACTTTTTGAACTGTTTTTGGGGGTCTCTTCTGACAACAGTCTCCACTATTGCAGCCACCACATATACCAAAGAGTGCTTGGAGTTACTAATAACATAGCTGTACACATCACTTTGGATAGTGTCAAACAGCTCATCAGAGACAGATTCAACTATGGCCGCAAATGTGTCAGGAATAACAGAGATCACCTCCAAGTCAGCACCTTCCACCTTTTCTGGGAGATTATCGAGTAGCCGGAAGGTGTTCTCGACAAACACATGCAGAAAATCCTGGAATGTGGAAGTGGCAGACTTTAGAGCTTCCAACTCTATCTCCGGATCAAAGTAGAAACTAGTTTGGGAGTCCGGGGCGATTGCAGCAGGATTGGAATTATATTGAGATTGCAAGAATCTCTCTTCCAGAAAAGCCAAATGGTCAGAGGTAAATTGAAACCCAAGCATCCCACCATCACCCAAGCCATTTGAAAGATCATAGAACGGTATAACCCCGGCAACAGCAGACAAGAGCTCGAATGTCCTACGAGCCTTGATCGGGTCATTCGAATCAACACCTGGCAGGAGAGACGAGAGTATCCTAATGATATGAACACGATAAACAGGTTTGCTGGCCATAAATCTGACCAAAACATTCATCTCGCGAAGAACAACCTGCAACCTATGCGTTGAGATGGAGTTCTCGAGGGATGGGTATATGTCCATGAACACAGAGTCCAACACCTGTTCTGGAGACAAGGGCGCAAGTAGCTCTAGCGCAGAGAGATATGAGCTCACTTCTCTGCCCTTAGCCTGGACACCCACATTTATGATCGGAATGAGCATGTTGATGATGATCCTGACGGTATTATCATTCAATTTCATATCACTTGGCAATCCCCTCAGGTCAAAGTTTCTGATCTTGGTAACATTTTCGTCATCACTCTGGTTGAGAACACGCTTATGGAGCTCGTCTGCCAAGTATCTGATGGTCTTTGCAACATGCTGTGACCACGCTCCAGAATTTGAGGGGTGAGCATACGTTGAAAGAGCTTTCAGCACCGTAGCGAGCTTCTCGGTAGGGCCATTAGGAGTATGCTCATTTGTTATGGACATCATTATGATCCCAGTCAAACCACCAATAATGGTGTAGACAGCCTCTTTCTTCTTGGAAGGATATCTAACCGCTCTGAAAAGGGAATCACACACGTATCCAAATTGAGCTTCAGTGAATATCCCGAACTTGCCCCATGATTTGACTGAAGGGTCCTTAGCAAAGCTCTTCAAAGCACTTTGTGAGATCTTCGAAAGGAGTTGAACCAAGTACACAGCACATGACCCTCCTTTTGTCCACAGATTGAAAAATACAGGGAGGTACTTCCTGATATCATTGTCTTGGAAAGTTGGCCCATCAGCATTCAAGACCGGACGGAACGTCATGGGAACCAGTGATGTGAGAATCAGCAGAGATACAGTGGTTGTTTTTGGAGAGAAGTCTTTTAAGCTTTCGCGAATTATCTCTGTGGTCTGGGAATCATCAAAGAAGTGGGATACTGCCTGGGCTATCTGTGACAGTTGGTTCAACGATTTCTTGGGATGGTTATCTAGCTCTGATTTCGCATGAGGATAATGGCACGAGTACTCCTTAAAAAGAGGTTTCCAGTCAAGAACCAGTCCGTTCTCTTTCAAAATGTCAACGTCATGGGAGGCTAGACTTTGCAGAACATTGATGTATAGAGAAAGGTTCAGATGCTGGCCACGAGACATGCAGATTGCGAAGTAGACCTTGACTAATGCTTTGGTCAAAGACACTGGAAAAACCCTTCTCATCTTGAGCAAAACTCGCAATTCCCTAGTCCAGTGAGAGAGGCTGATGATGGCAGCAGACTGGGGTTCAACCTTTCCGACCGGTGTGGCAGCAGCAGCGTCATCGTCACTATCTGCGTCCTCATATTCGTCACTGTCACTGTCATCTTCATCTTCAGAACCAACGTTATTGACGTCGAACTCCTTCGATGCCTCGCTCAGCTTGAGCTCTTCTCCTTTGAAAATCGAGGCCCTGGCAGCTTCTAGCTCGAAGGTATTCACAGATATGACACCGTCCAAGTCTAACGATTTGACTGAGATGTATATATGCGAGACAATGTCACCCAGATAAGCAGTAATATCTTTCGTCTTCTCGGTAGAGTAAGGCAGAGACTTCTTCAGGTCGTAATCGGCTGAGGTCCTCATAGAATAGTACGGTGAAGAGGGATCCAGCTGCAACTTTCTCACCTCCTCCTCATCTTCTGGAAAATCCAGATGGTAATCTCGTAGCCTCTGCAGCTGTATCTCGGAATACATGTGTTTTGACTCGAAGGTTGCAGGTGTAATTGATCTGAACCGGGGCGAAGAGAAACCTGCATTGGATCTGTCCGTGGCAGCAGACCGTAGGTTTATGTTAGACGATTCGCGCGAGAGTGGCGAACTCGCCACCGGAGAATGCAGATAGTTGATCAGATTGGGCGGGGCGCGCGAATTGACCCCTTTGGGGTCAGCGTGGTGTTTTGGGTCCATCAGAGGAACTGTACTGTTGGTAGAGTCTTTAGACACCAGTCAGTGGATCACGAGACACAAGAGTGGGCAAATGTAAAAGCAGCCAGAATTGCAAGTACCCCAAATAGAAACACAAAGATTGCAAACAAATCAAAAATGTTACCAAGTTCTAGCCCAAAGTCTTGTTCTCTCGGAGATAAAAAAGACGCCGCTGCAGGTCTCAGTGGCGATAATTCATTGTGAAATGGCCCGAGTGTCTCCACAAAAAATGCGATGGGCTCAAAGTGAGATAGGCGCATATACACGCTTGATGATATGTAGACGATTTTTAGGAGGGGTTCATATTGGATATTTGAGTGTGTGTTTTTTACGTCAATTGTTTCCACAATGCTCAAATATCAGCAATTAAAACAGTCAAAGCCACAATCGGCCATCCTAAGATGCTCTTCAACGGGATGTAACTGCCGGATATTGGAGGTGAAAGACTTCAACTCCGATTTGCAGTCTAACGACTTCCCCCTCACGAAGATCACGAATGCTCCAAAAATGCCGCAAACTATAGAGCTTGGAAACGAGGAAGCGTTGTCTGATGAGTCTCAGGGTCTTTTCTACAGTGTGGATGACATGTGGAGTTTCGACAACATTGGGGTGTCAAAGACCACTGAAAAATTCGAGGGTACCGAGGAGATCAAGACCGAAGCTGGTGAAACCATTTATTTTCAGCGGTATCTTATATGTGCCGATTGCGACAGAGGTCCTATTGGTTTTGCAGGATATTTGGGAGACGCTAAGAGGAGTGACGATGGAAGTGGGCTACACTATTTCATTCACCCGGAGTCTGTGAGGTACGAGATAAAGAGATAGATGAAGAGCATGAAATAAAACGCCAAAGATATGCCAAAAAGATTCCAGAGTTAGCCAAAATAACTAAAAATAGCAAAAAGCACAAAGCCTACTCAAAATCAACAAAAGGCATGTACTTCCTGCTCACAATTTCAACACTGTCGCCCACACGAATGGTATAGCCGGAATCGTGCTGGATACCGTAGATACCAAAGAACACAGCAAACCTGTGGCCAGGATCAATTCTCCTGTATTTGGTTATCGTATTGGTAATAGGATATTTCTTATCCATTTCAGCCTTTGTTAAATCCACATTTGGCATAGGACATCTGGCACATTTGGACCCAACAGTCCATTTGTGTTTTTCCCTAGGATTGATCTTGCTCACGATGTTGAACTGGTGCCAGTTGTCTGTATCGTGAGGTGCCTTTGATCCACTGAGAAGAATGTTTGGTCTGAAAGACTTGAAGTTGATCTGAACATCAATATTGTACTCTTTGGCCTTGATAACCAAGTCTTTCACATCTTCCTCGGAGAATATCAAGACAGGAAAGTAATCGTGGAACAGAGACTTACGGAACCTCGAGTCCAAATCCCTCATGAGTCTTGATGCGGGTGATCCAGTTTTGACCAATTTTCCCGTGGATGAATATAAAAGAACAGTTTCTTTTGGTATTCCAAGCTGGTCGTTAAAGTCCTCGGGCAAAGCCCGGGTGATGTCGTAAGAGGTTAATGGCACGCCAAACAGGTCGACAGGATGTAGTCCCTTTGAAGAAGAATTCTCAACAGCATACTCTTCAGTAACAACAGCAGGAAGCTCAAAACTTTTGCCTTGAAATTCACCACTGACATCGTCATCTTTGAGAGGATAAACGAAGCTGAAAACACCGTCCAATGGCTCTGATTCACTAGACGTCTTTCTGAAGGTGATTCTGACAGCTGCCAGTCTGGCATACTCCCTCTGAGTCACCGGAATATACGCTTCCTTTTTGTCGTCCCAGGTCGAAAGCATGAACTCTCTGTCGAATTTCAGGCCGTGAGAGTCCACTTCCCATTCGTCTGTCTCGAGACCGACACCAACAGACTTGATTGGATATACCATGATCTTTGAGATCGATCCACCGCACTCACGCTTGAGCCTGAAAAGAGTCTGCACAGCCCCAATGATTGTGTACTTTGCATTGATGATCCAGCGAGCCACGGGTCCCCATACTGACTTTTTGTGGGTGTTGAATTGAGATTCGAGATCCCAAAGCTTGGAGAGAACGAAGGGGGCGCAAACCACTGCAGACAGTCCAAGACCTATTCCGGATATGACGGTTATGCCCGAAAGACTGTCGATTTTAGCCGATCCGATACCGATAGTGAACATGGCTGATTCAAGGATGGGAATGGTTACAAAATAGTGGTAAAACACTTGTAAGCAAAGGGATATGTTCTATGCTTTATGCGTAACCTGTATGCGGAGTAGCCGCGGTCTGTCGGCTAGGGCTTCCACACTGGGTTAGAGCTATTTGCGAGTTGAGATAATTACTGAATACACTAGCGAATTATTCATACATTTACAGAGATTGACCGTGATTTAAATAGTTTAATGAGTTTGATTATCGCGTTTGGCGTATATTTGAGTGGCTTTTTCATGGCAAACTTAACTATGGTGAAAAATTTTATGCAAGTTAGAGCATGCATGAATATGATATGGTGATCTAGGCAGAGGATTCTGCTTAAGAGGCATCTTTCGATGCAATTCTACGCTCCCATAATTGAGTATAATCTGAATATGATTTGATTTGATTTGATATCCTTCTACACACAGAGTAAACTTAATGACAATATTTTGGTCTGAAAGAAAACTAGAAACCCATTCCTCGCCAACTCGCAAATCCACACTGCCATCGCTCTGGTACGAAAAATAAATATTAATATCCCTCAGCTGAGTCTTAGGCTGAAGAAGCAGCCATCTTGTTCAAAGCAGAACCGTACTTAAACCATTCGATCTGCTCAGAGTTGTAGGTGTGGGACAATGGAGTGGACCAAGCCTCGCCATCCTTTGGATGAATAACCAAGGTGACAGGCTTGCCTGGGGCCAACTCAGTCAAACCGATCAGGTCGACCTCGTCGTCTGGGTTGATTCTGTCATAGGCCTCTGGCTCAACAAAGTTCAATGGCAAAAGACCTTGCTTCTTCAAGTTGGTCTCGTGGATACGGGCAAAGGACTTGGTAATGATGGCAAATCCACCAAGGAAACGTGGCTCCAAGGCGGCGTGCTCTCTAGAGGAACCCTCACCGAAGTTCTCACCTCCGATAACGACCCACTTGTAGCCGTTGTCACGGTACCATCCGGCAGTCTCTGGGACTCCGTCAAACTTACCGGTGTAGTGGTTCTTGATGTTGTTGGCCTCTCCGTTCTCAGCGTTGATAGCACCGATCATGTAGTTGTTGGAGATGTTCTCCAAGTGACCACGGTACTTCAACCATGGACCGGCCATAGAGATATGGTCGGTGGTGGTCTTACCAAGAGACTTGATCAAGATTGGCAATCTGGTGGCATCCTTACCATCCCAGGCCTTGAATGGAGTCAAGAGCTGCAAACGGTCGGAAGTTGGGGAAACCTGGACAGTAACAGAAGATCTGTCTTCTGGTGGGGCCTGGTAAGTGTTTTCACCTGGATCGTATCCATTTGGTGGCAAACCAAGACCAACTGGGGCCTTGAGCATGAACTCGTTTCCATCAGCATCCTTCAACTTGTCAGTCAATGGGTTGAATCTCAAATCACCGGCAATGGCGTAGGCAACAACCATCTCTGGAGAAGCAACAAAGGCATGTGTTTGTGGGTTACCGTCGTTTCTGGAGGTGAAGTTTCTGTTGAATGAAGACACAATGGTGTTCTTGTCACCCTTCTTAATGTCCTGACGGTCCCATTGACCGATACATGGACCACAGGCGTTAGCCAAAACCTTACCACCGAAGTCCTCAAAGGTCTCCAATTGACCATCACGGGCAATGGTGGCACGGACTTGCTCGGAACCTGGGGTAACAGTGAAAATGGCCTTTGACTTCAAACCATGAGTCTCAGCATCCTTGATGATGGAAGCGGCTCTGGACATATCCTCGTAAGAAGAGTTGGTACAAGAACCGATCAAACCAACCTTGACCTCCAAAGGCCAGTCGTTGGCGATGGCAACCTCCTTCATCTTGGAGACTGGAGTGGCCAAATCTGGGGTGAATGGACCGTTGATGTGTGGCTCAAGAGTGTTCAAGTCAATCTCGATCAACTGGTCGTACTCGGCACCAGCATCAGCAGAAAGGTACTCCTTCTGGTAAAGCTTGGCAAAGTCAGCAATCTGGGATCTGCCGGTTGCATTCAGGTAGTCAACCATGGACTTGTTGAATGGGAAAACGGAAGTGGTAGCACCAATCTCGGCACCCATGTTACAGATGGTACCCATACCAGTACAAGAGAAGGTGTCGACACCGTCACCGAAGTACTCAACGATGGCACCGGTACCACCCTTGACGGTGGTGATTCCGGCCAACTTAAGGATAATATCCTTTGGAGAAGTCCATCCGCTCATCTTACCGGTAAGCTTGACACCGATAACCTTTGGAGCCTTCAACTCCCAGGCCAAGTTAGCCATGACATCGACGGCATCAGCTCCACCGACACCGATGGCCAGCTGACCCAAACCACCAGCGTTAGGAGTGTGTGAGTCGGTACCGATCAAGAGCTCACCTGGGAAGGCGTAGTTCTCAAGAACGATCTGGTGGATAATACCGGAACCTGGCTTCCAGAAACCAATGTTGTACTTGGCACAGGCAGTAGCCAAGAAGTCGTAGACTTCCTTGTTCAAGTCAATGGCACGGGCCAAATCCTCTGGACCAGACTTCTGGGCCTGGATCAAATGGTCACAGTGCACAGTGGTTGGGGTGGCAACCTGGGGCATACCAGCAGACATGAACTGCAAGATGGCCATCTGGGCGGTGGCATCCTGACAAGCAATTCTGTCTGGTCTGAGCTTCAAGTACGAGACACCTCTCTCGATGTCCTGTTCATGAGGGTTGTCCAAATGGGCATACAAGAGCTTCTCGGCGTAGGTCAATGGCCTGTTCAGTCTGCTCTTAACAACTCTGAGGTTCTCAAGCTGAGACTTGTAGTTGATGAAGTTATTCTTCTCCAACAAGTTCATTGGCACCTTGGAGTCCAACGTGAGACCGGACACGGTGGCCATTCCACGGTGGGAAATCTGCGGAGACAAATAGTTAGTATTGTTGTAATCAATTTCAAATTTGAATTGTCATAGGGATGCGATTCTTAGAGAGACCATCACTAGATCACCTTCATTAGAGTCCAAAACCAGCCAAGGTAATATTTTTCCCACAAAGACGAAATACCATTTTCTGACCATGCTGGACATCCAAGAGGCTGAAACTTTGGCCTTTTCAAGATTAGATCATGAACACCGCTTGTTTCACTTCTAGCTGATTTATGGCTGCTCCCGCAGCAAAACCACAATTTCTCTAATATAACCCCCTAGCAGAAACTTCGTAGTAAACTTACCTTGATTGCAGATCTAGCAGCAGACAACATTGTTTGAAAATGGATATCTACTTCGTGGATTGATGAGATCACAAAAGATGGAGGAGACTAAAAAGGGTGAAAACCATGGGCAACAGTGGGTTGAACGGTTTTATATATCTTTGACTGCGTGGGAAGCGAAGAGCCCGACTCGCGACCGATCCGGTCGGCGACCGGGGGTAAGGGGACACTGGGCCAATGGAAGAGGGCTAAATTGTAAGGCACAGATAGGGGAACTTGGAGTGAACAAACGGCTTTAAAAGTGATATCAGAGACTCTGAGAGAGCGTCATTATTTGCTGATACATTAACTTCTGGATTCCAGAAACAAACTGGGTTTAAAGCAAAAATTATACCAAATAACTACAATGTTTTAACAAGGTCAAGATAGTCTGACACTTGCCTCTCGGCTATTCCGAGGATGAATCGTTCATTTTCCGACCCATTCGACCGGTCTGGTCATCCACGCTTAGGAGCAGACGAAAAAAAAACATAGGCACAAAGAATAGGGACAACACCCCGAATTTGACTGGAATTCAAGCTGGAATTTGAGGAATAATTACAGGATTATGAGTGCCAGCTGAGTGTGCATTTTCTCCAGCTTTCTGCCCACAAAAAGGAGCAAATATCGTTGACCATACTGCCTTTTAAAGAATTCCAACCTCATGTAAGCTGATTTTGGCCCGATCTCATTGGCTTGGCTTCGCACGAAGGTCCGAGATCGGGACCCTTGGAAAAGGCTGTTTTGCATCAGTGCACGACTTTGCGATCCGACCTCGGCGAGCGGAGTTTCTGACACGTTCAGAAATGGCAGATGGATAAGAGAAGATCACCCTCTTCTGGAAATCTGCCATGCAGAATGGCTTTTATTGATCTGACTATCGTGGCGGTATCGGTCCCCTGGGACTTTAATGCCATAATGTTTGGTGATTAACGTGTAGAGGTGATTAAAGACTGCAGTATGTCATAATCAGCAACAAATCAGAGGCCCTGAAACATTCCTTCCGCCAACTTCCGAAGAGTGGAGCAACGTAGACGGTAGAAGCCGTGCATGGGCGTCTGGTGATGGTTGAAGGAGGTGGCAGCACCGGGTTTTCAAAAACTTGGCCTCAGAGCCGTAGATGGTTTGAGCCCAACTTCAATTGCACTTCTCGACATATACACAAAACGTATAGAATCGCCCGTAATTATTCCCCAAAGTCGCACAAGTGACTGTTTCCATGCGTTTGCGTCTCAATGTTCGACGTCGTGCACCGGCAATTTCGGGTATTTCAAAAACCTGGGGAACCCCAGGACAGCCTCGAAATTGCCAGAATAGGAAAGAATGTTCTAGAAGCTGACCGTGTCCCAATCCAACCACTATACGTGATACTTGGTCATATAAAAGCACCCAGTGGTCTCTCCCAAGTCATTCCACTTTGTCTTGGACTGTTTAGAATACAGACTAAGATAATTACAATTATGGATCAAACACAATTCACAGACAGAGCGCTAGATATTATCACCAATGCTACCAAGCTATGTCGGGATAATTCGCACGCCCAGGTGGTGCCTTTGCACTTCCTAGCCGCAATGACCCCGACTGAGGACAGCGCAGACGTTTCATATTTAAAAACGATCATTGAGAAGGGTCGTTTTGACTGGGTTCAATTTGAAAGAACAGTCAACAGACATCTGGTGAGGCTGCCATCACAGAGCCCAGCACCTGCTGAACCATCTTTCAGTAGTTCAGCCGCAAGCATTCTACAAAACTCGTCGAAGATAAAGGCCCAACAGAAAGACAGCTTTATAGGCCAGGACCATATTTTGCTGGCTTTAGTGGAAGACTCTTCTGTCAAGGCCATTTTGAAAGAATGCGGAATCACTTCGGAGGCTCTAAAGACCCAAATAGTGGAGCTTCGGGGTAACCAGAGAATCGACTCCAGACAAGCCGATGCCTCCTCTCAATTCGAGTTTCTGAGCAAATACGCCATTGATTTGACAGAACAGGCGCTTCAGGGCAAAATAGACCCTGTTATTGGAAGAGAAGAGGAGATCAGGAGAACCATTCGTGTTCTAGCAAGAAGGGCCAAATCCAACCCATGTCTTATTGGTGACCCAGGTGTTGGTAAGACCAGTATAGTTGAGGGTGTCGCTCAAAGAATAGTTGATAATGATGTGCCCACGGTTTTGCAAAACTCCAAACTGTATGCTTTGGACCTGGGATCTCTTAAGGCTGGTGCTAAGTACCAGGGTGATTTCGAAGAGAGAATCAAAGGTGTTTTGACCGAAATCGAAAACTCCAAGACCATGATCATCCTATTCATTGATGAAATCCACATGCTTATGGGAGATGGTAAGAGCGATGCCGCCAATTTGTTGAAGCCAATGTTGGCTAGAGGCTCCTTGCACTGTATCGGTGCTACTACGGTCACAGAATACCGTAAGTACGTCGAGAAAGATGGTGCATTTGAAAGACGTTTCCAGAGAATCGATGTCAGAGAACCAACCATCAGAGAGACTATTGCCATTCTGAGAGGTTTGCAACCTAGGTATGAGATTCATCACGGTGTCAGAATCCTTGATTCCGCTCTTGTGACTGCCGCACAGTTAGCTTCGAGATATCTCACTTACAGAAAGCTCCCTGACTCAGCTGTTGACTTGATAGATGAGACATCAGCTGGAGTTGCTGTAGCAAGGGATTCGAAACCAGAAGAGCTGGACTCCAAGGAAAGAGCGTTATCTTTGTTGGAGATTGAAATCAAAGCTCTTGAGAGAGACTCCAATGCTGACCCAACCACAGCTGAAAGACTAGAACAAGCAAGGAAACGGTATCAGGACTTGGAGGAGGAATTGGCACCTTTGAGAGAGAAATATGCCGAGGAGAGAAAGGGACATGAAGAACTCACAAGCCTGAAGAGAAGACTAGATGAGCTGGAAGTCAAAGCCACTGATGCCGAAAGAAGGCATGATGCCGCTGCCGCTGCTGATCTGAAGTTCTACGTCATCCCAGAGGTCAAGGACAAGATTGCTGAAATCGAGGCCAAGATTGCCGAGGAAGAGGACTTAACCAGCGAGTCTAGAAACGTTGTTGGCTCGGACGAGGTCGCCGAGACTGCAGCGAAATTGACTGGTATTCCAGTATCCAAATTGACTCAGGCAGAAAATGCGAAATTGATCACAATGGAGAAAGAGTTGTCTTCAAGTGTGGTGGGTCAAGGTGAAGCTGTCAAAGCCGTCTCCAATGCCATCAGACTGTCTAGGTCTGGATTAGCCAATCCTAACCAGCCAGCTTCGTTCATGTTCTTAGGGCTTTCTGGTTCAGGTAAGACCGAGTTGGCAAAGAAACTTGCCGGTTTCCTGTTTGCTGATGAAAAGGCCATGGTGAGAATCGACTGTTCGGAGCTGGGTGAAAAGTGGTCGATATCCAAGCTTTTGGGTGCGGCTTCTGGTTATATCGGATACGAGGAAGGTGGTGTTTTGACAAATGCATTGCTCCGCCGTCCTTATTCGGTTGTCCTTTTTGATGAAGTTGAAAAGGCTGCTCCTGAAGTGTTGAACGTTTTGCTGCAAATGCTGGATGATGGTCGTATCACGGCTTCGAACGGTGCTTTGGTAAACTGTTCTAACTGTATCGTCATCCTGACCTCCAATTTGGGTGCAGAGTACATCAACGCATCCAAGGGATCCAAGGTTAGCGACGAAACCAAGTCATTGGTGATGAACGCAGTGAGAGCCCACTTCAGACCAGAGTTTTTGAACCGTATCTCTGCTATGGTTGTCTTTAACAGATTGTCGAGACACGCAATAGCCAAGATCGTCAAGATCAGAATCAAGGAGATTGAAGAGAGGTTTGAAGCCAACGGAAAGTCAATCAAGCTTAATCTGGATGACAGTGCATTGGAGTATCTGTGCAGAAACGGATACTCCCCAGACTTGGGTGCAAGACCACTTAACCGGCTCATCCAGAACGGTATCCTGAACCATTTGGCAGTCATGGTCTTGAATGGCCAAGTGGTCGACAAGGATACAGTCAACGTCACTTCTTCAAGTAAGGGACTAGTTGTAATTCCAAATCATGAGGTTGAAGACGTTGATATGGACTTTGACGTGGACGACTGGACTGACGATGCAGATGACGATGAAGAGTTGGATACGCCTCCAGTTGACTAAAGGGAAGAATGACAGTTTTAAGAATGCTTTTAATGACCGATATATATAACGCATATGAACAATTTAATACCAAACTTTCTATTTACATGAAAATACAAAAAACCGTAGAAAAGTGAAAAAGTATCAGAGTTGAAAGATGGAGCTTGGCTTTCCGAACTCGGTTCCTCTTCATTTGTTTTTCTCCGAGAGGATAAACTTAGAATGATAAATCTGGTACCATTCATCATTTTTTTTATTCTTTCAGTGAAATTGCTATGACCGAAGCCATGCTGTTGTATATTTCCATGGATGTGAGATGATATCAGTTTGGCCCTCATCCGTGCGGCTTATCCTTAAACGGGAATTTGGCCTCCACACACCCATATGCCTAAAATTTTTTTTTCAGTCAGACTTCTCCTTTTCACTTTAGAGCAAAGACTATTTCAAATCATACTCAGAACACACGTTTTGATACACATTTATTGTTACCAGACTCGAGAATATTTGTGATCATATCTCTGCTTCCTTGATTGTCCAGTTAAACAGAAAAAATGGCAACCAGAACTCAATTTGAAAACTCGAACGAAGTGGGAGTTTTCTCCAAGCTGACGAATTCCTACTGTCTCGTTGCAGTTGGTGGTTCCGAGAACTTCTACTCTGCTTTCGAAGCCGAATTAGGTGATGTTATCCCAACTATTCATACAACCATTGCTGGTACCCGTATCATTGGCCGTATGACGGCTGGAAACCGTCGTGGCCTCTTGGTGCCTACCCAGACCACAGACCAAGAACTTATGCATTTGAGAAACAGTTTGCCAGACAGTGTCAAGATACAGAGAGTGGAGGAGAGGCTGTCAGCTCTCGGAAACGTGATTTGCTGTAACGATTACGTCGCACTGGTGCACCCAGATATCGAGAGAGAGACCGAGGAGTTGATCGCAGACGTTTTGGGCGTTGAAGTGTTCAGACAGACTATCGCAGGAAACGTCTTGGTGGGCTCGTACTGTTCCATCTCCAACCAGGGTGGTTTGGTTCACGCGCAGACTTCTGTGCAAGATCAAGAAGAGTTGTCCTCTTTGCTGCAGATACCTTTGGTTGCCGGTACCGTTAACCGTGGTTCTTCCGTGGTTGGTGCTGGTATGGTGGTCAACGACTGGCTTGCTGTGAGTGGTCTTGACACCACTGCACCAGAGCTCTCTGTTATTGAGAGTATCTTCCGTCTTCAAGATGCCCAGCCTGAGGCAATCACCGGCAACTTGCGTGACACTCTGATCGAAACTTACTATTAGAGAGTTTCGAAAAGCACGTCTATTTCGGTTATTGCAAGGGTTTTTCTGGGTAATTTTTTTTTCGATTCTTGTTAGCATGGGATCAACTGAGTTTGGATCGTTAGATCGGCCATACATCCTTATCACAAACATGTCATTGTATAATAGATCAAACTCCCTGATTTAATAGGTCAAGTGATCGTTACCATGTGAAATAGTGTAGAATAGTCTTGACTCTTGAGGGTCTAAACTGAGTGTGCGGCCCAAATGAGCCCCGAGGGCAGAATACACCGACGCCAATCCTACAGAATGTCTCTTGGAGCTGATTTGGACAAACCAATTGCTCCAGTCCCGTGCTAATACCGTCGAAGAATATATCAACAATGGACTTTGAGATGTGAGTATTTGCAGTTTTTGAGCTTGTGCGGAATCTAGGACTAATTAGAAAAAACAGCCTGTCTGATAGCACGATACGTGCTCGTGCTGTGAATGAACTTGCTGAATACTCGGCCAAAATGCCAAAAAACGAGAATCCGGAGTCCAACGGATTGTACAAGACGTTTCTCTCCAGACTGCTTCAAGCCGCTACATTTGGAAACTCCAAGTCATCGTCGATCGTGAGTGAAATCGTTCTATCAAATGAGGAATTTCAGACCCTTTCCAGCAATACTAACTCTGTTATAGTCACCTCGCGAGGTGGAAAACGTGATAGCTCTTTGCAAGTATCTCGAGAATTCAACAGATGTTGCCCAACTGGACGTTGTTTTTGAAAAATTAAGCTTATTTTTCATAAGGTTGCCTTCGTTGAACGTGCTGTCACCAGTAGGAACCTCGTCTTGGCCCACCACTCAGACCGAACTTGCTTTCACTCTTACCAGTGCTTTTTGCAATGCTAGTTCCAAATCACCAGCTTTGAAATCACAGGTAGAGAGCTCATTTTTGTCTTTCTTGGAGAATTTCAAGGTTGGAGCTCAATCTCCGTTGAGGCTTAGTTACTATTTCGCACTCATTGGGTTCATTGATGCGCTCCAAAAGTCAGTCTTTTTTGTCACAGCATACTCATCTTCAATCATACAGAAACTGATTGATCTGCTCACAGCTCAATTTTTCATCCAAGTCGAAGTCTGTATGTCTGAAATCTCCGAGATTGAGGACCAAATGGCTATCTCAAGATTCGAGGCTGAAGACTCGGAGTTCAGCTCTCTTCTCTTGATGAAACTTTATAAACAGTTGCTGGTCGAACACTTAAAGGGACACACGACTCCAGAGGCGATGACTGAATCTCTACTTCCGTCGATTCTGAAGAGAGCTGTCTCATCCCAAGTCGTCAATGGTAACGGAAACGGAAACGGACACATCGAAGAATCAGAGGAATCGCGTGAGTTCACCACGGTTCTTAAGCAAATCACTGAACACAGCATCCAGGATGCAATGGCATTTGAGGCTGGCGGAAATGATATTTTGTTGTCCACATACAGTCGCCAGCAAATGGCATCTTGCATTCAAGCATCGTCACTGCAGATAATTGCCTTGGGTGTCGAGAAGGGCGTGGTGGACCTTTCTGAAGTGGAAAACATAACCAAACGCTTTATGGGGGACCCATCTAAAGTAGCATATCACCAATTGGCCGACTCTCTGTTTGGACTGGTGGCCATGTTGTCTTTCAAGAACAGAAAGATGGCTCATTTGCTTGCCAGAAAGTTCCCAACCCTGTTACTCAGCCATGGCCTCACAGGTGAATCTGCATCGGCAGTTGCTGCTTCTGTGGCTATCTCCTTGAGCAGGCTTTCTCAAGAAGACATTATATCCACCGTTTATTCAATCACCAACATTCTCGCACCCACATCTGATTTTGTCACCCAAAGAAAGAAGTCTTTCAGAAATGTTTCAGGGCTGGAACCCCCCAAAAGGATTTCAAGTCGCACCATGAGCCCAGTCTCGTCTTTGAGGTCTGTGGGTTCAGCTCAGAGGTCAGTTCTGAACCATATTGGACACTCTGACTTTGGAGTCGAACTCACCAGCCAGTCTTTCGAAAATGTCCTTGCTGCTGCGGTTTCGTTCTGCAAGGTTCTTGACGATGAGCAGATTACGGTGCTGATGGTGACCATTCTGTGCCAGAAATTCGGAAGTGTTTCCAAGTCTCTTGACATCATGTTGTTGAAGACACTTGGAACCTTCATGCCAATCGTTGACGAACGCGAGTTCTTGCACATTCTGAAGCTTTTCACCGAGGGAGCCTTGAAGGCTGTTCGCAAAAGTGACAGCGCCCATAAGGATGCAATTATTGACATATGGGTTTCTGTTTCCGAATCAGTTGCTAGCTTATCCGACACCGAGATATATCGCGTATACTTGCACGAGCTTTTGATCGGAATAGCCAACAGAGGAGACGATGTGCGTGACTTAGAGCATCATAGATCAAACACAGAAGTCTCAGCAGTTGCTCAGGAAATAGCGATCTATTTCAAGCCATTGGCACACTTGTTCCCATCGCTTGATACTGAGCCCGCAAAGTTCACGGATTTGCAGACAATCAACCTCTTCAAGGATGCCTGGTTCAACCTTGTTGTTCACGGATACTCTCTCAATTCAGAGATAGGAATTCTGCACAAGGAGACTCTAAAGAGAATTGCATACAGTTCCCCTCCTCTTGCGGATGAGTATTCGTGGAGCAGAACTGAGACTTCCATTGAGCTCAACAGTGTTCTCAGAAGAGGAACCTCGAAACATACCGAAAAACTGCACAAAGACAGTCTTTCAAAGACTTTTTCCCCCAAGGCATTGGACAATGCTGTTTTTGAGTTTAAGATTTCGCGCCCCAAGCTGATGTTTCTGGCTGCTACGCTGTTTTTGGAGGATTTGCGAGTTGAAACAGGCGACTGTTCCACCTCTTTGATCTACTTCTCTGACCCTAGTGTTGCGATAACTGGAGTCCAGAAGTATATTGGTAACATTGCCGTTTACATTACTCTGAAGTTCATCAGAGAAGTTCACAGAGGTGGGTCAGCGACGTTTGCAATGGATAACGTATCTGAGCAGCTGAAGAAAATGCTCATTTTGTGTTGTCACAGAGATTACGAGTTGCAAGATGCAGCCTTTCAGTGCTGCAACTATCTCATTCAGAAGATTCCCTCTTCTCTGTGTCACCACACAAGTTTGTTTTCGTTGCTTGACTTACTATCGTTGCTCTTCCAGAGCATAGTTGATGCGGACACTAATGAGTATGAGCCAAAGGTGAAGTTTCAAGCAACAGCATCTAACATTACTCTGAACTTGTCAGACTCTTATGAATGGAGGCGTGCGGCTTGGCAGAAGCTGCACAAGTTTGGAACTTCATGGACGAAACTGGCCCTCATGAAGTGCAATTACGACATGAAATCACTTCTACAGGCTTACATTTCTCAAATAGGATTGCTGAACATCGGCAATATACATTTTGGAGTGTCTTTTGCACTTGAAATGGCAGGTTCAGTGCTTCCAAGTGATCGCGAGCTTTCCAATTTGGGTGTTGATGCTTATTCAAAGACCAATACCTTGGCAGGCTTTTTGTCCCAATTCCAATGGAGAAACAGCTTCAAGAATGACATTTTGATCAAAGTTGCAAAGTTCAAAACCGAGGGCTCACCATATCTTCCTGGTAATGTTCGCAGAGAGCTTCAAAGTATCGAAACCAGACTGCATGAGAATGTTGCCATCCCATCACAGGAGCTGATGAATGTGCTTGGAGATTGCACCGCTGTGGTGATCATATCTCCAACACTTGCTGCTGGATTCATTGGTTGTCTGGTTAGAATACCTTTCAAGGTATTTACTTCTGAAATCATTGATTTGGCGATTGGGTTGTGGCTTACTGCCATTAAAGAGAGACCAGACGCATCCGCATATATTCTGGCGCAAATTCTTTCGCTCTGGGAGGAGAAGATCCGCTGTCATGATGGACTTTTTAACTCCTCACTGACCATATTAGATGCGACATACAGCCGCATGGAGTATTTACCAACCAGCAAGGCTGAAATGGACCACCTGGGTAGTGCTGCTAATAAGAAGATTAAACCTCATTTGTTGCTGATCAGACTTTTGGGTTCTCATTTTGAAGCTACCATGTACAGAAGTGACCATGTTCTGAAGATGTTCACCCAGACGTTCATTCTTGCACTCAAGGGTCTCCGCAACGGAAGTTTGCATCCTTTTGCAAGACTTGCCAGATTCGAGCTGATTGATTGTGCTTTGAACATTCTAGCTGTTCACATCAGTTTGAAATCAAGAGACGTTGGAGAGCTGACATCAGCAATATTGAATGGTGCTTTATCGTGGTTCAAGCTTCCGCAAAGCACTCCATTTGGAGGAAACAAACTGAAGATCAAAGCGGACTACAAGCTGCTTCAGACCATAACTAGGAGAATTGCGGGTTTGTATTTCAAGCAAGGCTCCAGTTTCCTGTCCAAGAAAACGCTTTTGCTTGCCTTCCTAGAGCACGAAGTCTCAGTGATCGCATCTTGGCTGGACCCTCTCAATCCTTCAGACCCAAGTGGAACCTACCTCACCTCTGTAGGAAAACCCGAGGTTCTGGATGCATTCTATGCCAACCCCAGACTTGCAATCAATTTGGTCAAACGGTACAAGCTGACGAGTCTGAACTCAATGCTTAGGGACTTACTTCTTAAACATCCCTTGAAAGCTCTAGACGAGCCTTTTGCAGTTGAATATCTTCTACACTCGGATTCTCGAAGCTACGGAAAGCCCTCGAAGCATTTGCTTCTTTGGAGCCCATTACCACCTGTGGACTCCATCAAGTTATTTATGCCACCTTTCAACGACGACCCTTTCATTCTCCAATATACCATGAGATCGCTTGAGAGCCACGATGTGAACCTGACCTTTTTCTACGTGCCCCAGATTGTGCAATCTTTGAGACATGACTCTAGATTAGCATATGTTCGCAGGTTTATCTTAGAAACTGCAAAGGTTTCGCAACTGTTTGCTCATCAGATCATCTGGAATATGTTGGCCAATAGATTTAAGGACGAGGACTCTGAGGTGCCCGATTCTATCAAACCGACACTCGACGAGATTATGGATGCAATGTTGAAGACCTTTTCCAAGAAAGACTTCCTGTTCTACGAGCAAGAGTTCAGATTCTTTGAGGAAGTCACAGGTATATCAGGCAAGCTAAAGCCTTACATCAAGAAGTCAAAAGCAGAGAAAAAGGCCAAGATTGACGAGGAAATGGATCGCATCATTGTCAAGCCTGGAGTATACTTGCCTAGCAATCCAGATGGTGTTGTAGTCGATATCAACAGGAAGTCCGGAAGACCATTGCAGTCACACGCCAAGGCTCCATTCATGGCAACCTTCAAAATCAAAAAGGAGATTCCAGATCTGAGTGATGATTCGCAATCGAAGCTAGTAACCATTGAACAGTGGATGAGTGCAATCTTCAAAGTTGGCGATGATTGTAGACAGGATGTTCTTGCCCTGCAACTTATTTCCGTGTTCAGAACAATCTGGACCCATGCCGGCTTGGACGTGTATGTCTTTCCTTACAGAGTCACGGCAACTGCACCTGGATGTGGTATCATTGATGTGCTTCCAAATTCGGTGTCGCGTGATATGTTGGGAAGAGAGGCCGTGAACGGTTTGTACGAGTACTTCATTTCAAGGTTTGGTCCTGAAAATTCGACCGAGTTCCAAACAGCCAGAAACAACTTCGTCAAGTCTCTTGCTGCTTACTCGGTAATTTCGTACTTGCTGCAGTTCAAAGACCGTCACAACGGTAACATCATGTACGATGATCAGGGTCACATTCTTCACATTGACTTCGGGTTCTGTTTTGACATTGTTCCAGGAGGAGTCAAGTTCGAACAATCTCCGTTCAAACTGACCAAAGAGATGGTTAGAGTCATGGGTGGTGGTCAAGACACACAGGCATACAAATGGTTCGAAGAGCTGTGTGTCAAGGCCTTCCTAGCGTGCAGACCATACATGGACACCATCATCAACTGTGTTGTTCCTATGACGGAAAGCGGGCTTCCCTGTTTCAAGCCAGCCACCATCAAGAAACTGAGAGCAAGGTTTGTTCCAGAAAAGTCTGAGAAGGATGCTGCTATCTTCATGCAGGGTCTGATCAAGAAGTCTTTTGAAAGTGCGTCCACGAAGGGTTATGACGAGTTCCAAAGATTGACAAATGGTATTCCATATTGAGCATTCTGAAAAGTGGTAATTGTTGTAAAATGATATTATTAGCGTTCAAATAGAATGTACAAAGTCAAGAAGGACTGAAGAAAACAAAAAACTAGAATACAGCGGAAACCAAAATCATAACCAATAATAAACCGAGCAAGAAAAACCAAAAATCCAAGTATCAAGACACAGATATGAAACCTTCTGCACTCGCTTTAAAATCGTCAAAAGCCGAGAAAGAAAATTCGGAATCATCCGCATCCGTCTTCCCATCACTGATAGAGTAGAGTCTTGAAGATGGCTCAACACTTTCATCAGATGTATGACCTTCCGAAAATCCCGAGCTCGAGGAATTTAGTTTTTTTGGCGATTTTTGCTCCTGAGTTCTGGCAACATTTTGCTCGATTTGTTTCAATTGAACCTTACTGAGAGTACCAGTAGATAAGGTAGAAGACTTCGGAGCCTTAGACTGCTTTGAGACCTTGTGGTTTTCGTCAGCTAGTCCACCAGAACATATCATTCTGGATCTATGCCTTTTCAAAGCATCTGGTCTAGGAAACAGTTTGCCACAGGGACAAGCAAATTTGAACTCTTCATGTCCTTTTCTATGCCTTTTCAAATCGTGATGTCTCACAAAAGACTTCCCACAATCTTGGCAAGAAAATGGTCTGTCGCATAAATGCGTCTGGATATGCGTTCTAATGTTGGAAATTCTTCCAAACAGTTTTCCACAGTCGTTGAAAATACATTTGAACTTATTGTCCTTGTCTGGGCCCACAAAATGCTGATCCAGATGGCCTCTTGGGAGGGTGGTCTTGATAGTGGATTCTCTTCTGGCGGGAGATTGCTGGGCCTTGATTATCTTCTCTGTTTTTGTGTCTTTTTTCGTGACCAAAACCGGCGTCCACACAATACCTTCAGCATCCACAGGGGATTTCTTTGATGGAGTTTCAAACTCCAACGAACTTGCCCTTTCCGGAGAACTGGAGCGAGACTTCTCCGATGGAGACTCGGGGGTGTAGGCCAATTGAGGAACCGCGTCGAATCGCAAATCAGGTTTCTTCTCGGACTGTTCCTCCAGCGGAGGTGGCTCATTGTAGAACTTACTTGGTGCTAAAGGCTGGGGTTCCTTGTAAGTAGAGTGGAGGGGACTTTCCTCAAAGAAGAATGGATTCGTCTCCGGCTTGTGCTGCTCGTTCTGTTCCAAGTTCAGATATTGTTCGGTCAAACTCAAGTCAGCCTCATCTTGGTTTTTGAGCATTTTGCTCAAATTCTTGAGATAATCAGCACTATAATGGTTCAAAACAGGCAACTGAGGCTCCACCGGCAAACTGGGCTCCCGCGGAAACTTGTAGTTTTCAGCAGCATTGGCAGTCACTATGAAGTCTCCCTCGTATTGGCTGTTAGGCCTTCTCACTGGCGAGGTGTGCGGAGTGGGATGAACTGAACGAATAGGCTGTTGAGCAGCTTGCATGTAACTGGACAATCCGGTGTAGTCGTAGGAGCCATATCTTCCATGTCCATACTTGATATCTGAGGCTGAAATTTCAGGAATCCCAGAAATGGAAAGTTTTGCTTTGTGACCAGATCCAACGAATCCAAAGATGGCACTTCCACTCTGTCTCTTGTTATGAGTCTTGACAAACCTTTTCTTCATAGAAGGGTCCTGGGAGCTTGAGCCATACATGGCATAGAAGTTGCCCTCGTTACCGTCTGGTTCAGTCTTGCCCAGAGAGATATCGAGACTCTGCAGCGCTGCCGCATCCATAAATAACCCATCCAGATCGTCCTGGTAGTTTGGATCCGGTATTGGGGGTGGATAGCTGTATTGGTGGGAGGAGACATCTGGTAGTGATAGCTTGAAGTTTGAGCTAGTCATTTGAGAGTAGGAAGCATCATGGAATGGATCATCCTTCGAATAACCTTGGACTGGGGCAACCATGTCCCATTCACTTTTCTGGTTATTGTACATGTCCAACATGCTGTCCAGTGGGAAAGACTCAGCAGAAGTCGAAGGTTGCTGGTTGAATCCCTGGAGGTAGAGCTGGGGCTAATAGCTAGGAGTGTCACCTTAGAGTTATTCAAGAGTTGCAGCGTTGGTGAGAGAACGCAACAGCAAACCCTTGAATTTCGTCAGCAAGAAAGTTCAGGGACTGAAAGAAATTTGAAGTGCTTGAAGGTATATCAACGTTTTAAGAAACTTCAATTTCAACAGGTTTTGTGCCAAAGTGAACAGAGTTAGATGCGAAAAAGTCCATTACTCGATTAGATCAAATTATTTACCCGATTGGGGCAAACATAAACAAGCATCGTACATCTTGCATGAGCATTAGCATACACACGACCAAATAACGTCTGTTTTGTGGGTTTTGGATCGCCAAGTCTTAGATATGGGTAACATTTGGCAGAAAATGTGTTAATGTTGGTTATGAGGCTGAAAAGAAGACCGGATTTATGGATTACCGGCTTAAAGTGGAGTGTTCATAACAACAATGTGGCGATAGCAATGTTTGGAGCCTCAATTGGAGGGTAGAGCATCTGGATGGGATACCAATTACGAGACTCGAGGAAGACAGCAATTTAGATCTAGAGATCTGAATATTTTTTCCAAGAAAATTGAATTGTCAAGTAATCAGTAGTAGCAAGGATCCCGGTAGAAAAAAAAATTCTCCGTCGGTTTTATGCCCCATGCACCAGCTTGACACATTTGGTCATCGCTAATCGGGCCGAGCAAAGTGTGGGTGAGACCTAATAATAACCCAAAGCTTTACGATCTGTGACGATTCAACTGATGATATGGCGATACTCGTAGAGTGACTAATGTGGCAAGCATAAAGTTCTCGAAATGAGGCGAACGTTGGAAAGATCTGGTAAGCAAGTGAGATCAACCATGATAAGCCTACAGAAGCTACATTGACCAATCCCTGTCAAGATTTCATGGAAAAAACAGATAAAAATTTGGAGAAAATAGCATGAAAAGTCATACGATTACCCCATATTATAAATTCTATAGATCTCACAGACTTTTCAGGTTGACCATGTTATATAGAGCTAGTGGTTAATGAATCTGTATAGGTTAAATTGAGTTCACATCAAAAGCATCTTTCTTGGGTCCTCAATCAATTCCTTGACAGTCTTCAAGAAAGTGACGGCTTCTCTGCCATCAAGCATTCTGTGATCGTAGGTCAAAGCCAAGTACATCATTGGCCTGCTTTCAACCTTACCGTTGACTGTCACTGGTCTCTCCTTGACACCATGAAGACCTAACACGGCGGTTTGAGGAACGTTCAAAATTGGAGTTCCATACAGAGATCCAAACACTCCTCCGTTGGAGATTGTGAAGGTACCTCCGGCCATGTCCTCCAAGGTGAGCTTGTTGTCTCTGGCCTTAGCACCCAGACTGGCAATAGCCTCCTCGATTCCCAGGACGGTCAACGATTCAGCGTTTCTCACAACTGGAGTGACCAAACCCTTTGGAGTGGCAACGGCAATGGAAATGTCCATGTAGTCTCTGAAGACCATAGTGTCACCGTTCTCGATGGATCCGTTAACGGCAGGAATGTCCTTCATAGCCAAAGCGGAGGCCTTGGAGAAGGCACCCATGAAACCAAATTTGATGCCGGTCTTCTTCAAGAACTCGTCCTTGTAAAGCTTTCTCATCTCTAAGAGCGAAGACATGTCCACCTCGTTGAAGGTGGTGAGAGAAGCAGCGGTGTTTTGGGCCTCCTTCAATCTCTCGGCAATTCTCATTCTCATACGGTTCATCTTGATTCTCTCCTCATGCCTGGAGAATGATCCAGTAGATGGTGCTGGAGTGGATTCCTTAGGAGCTTCCTTCTTAGGAGCTTCCTTCTTAGGTGTAGGGGCTGGTGCAGCAGGCTTTGGTGGAGCAGCAGCCTTGGGGGCAGCGGCTTCCTTAGGCTCTTCCTTCACTGGAGCAGCCTCCTCTTTCTTTGGAGCAGCAGCAGCAGCTCCCTCTGGCTTCTCACCAGGCTCGATCTTCAACAGATCCTGGCCAACCTCAACGGTGTCTTCAGGAGCAGCCAGAAACTCAGTGATCACACCAGCAATAGGAGCATTCACCTCAACATCGATCTTGTCGGTCTCAATGGTAGCAATGGTCTCATCAGCATCAACGTAATCACCAACGCTCTTGGAGAAAGAAGTCAAAGTACCTTCAGTGATGGACTCTGCCATATCAGGAACCTTCACGATCTGCGCATTTCCACGCACAAAAACGTCAAACTTGGTGGCAACAAATGGCGAAGGCGATTTTCTTACGGTAGAGCGCAAAACAGATGGTCTAACCGAGGTCTGAATGGATCTGGCGGCGGTCAAGCCCAATTGCCTGGAAGACACGGCAACAGCCTTTAGGGGAAGGCCACATCTCGTGGACGATCTCAGAGCTGATCTCAACATTATGCAATTCTAGTTCAGCCTGCACAAGCAAATCAATTCTAAACAATGGAACCGCTTGAACAAACTTGTTGTGGTAAAAACAATTAAAACAATTCGATCCATAAACCGCTCCCGAAAAGAAAATGCAGGCTGTCCCGGCCGCGGGCTCGTAACCACACCTCAAATCTCGGTTCCGAAACGCCATCATTGGCCTGTCAATTTGTAAATCAATGCATGTTATTGGCTGTTTCATAAAGCTCAAATTTACGGGGTAGCGCGTTGGTTTTGGCATGGCTGGGTTTGAGATCCTTTGTTAGCCATGAATAGCTTTACTACGGCTAAATATACCAAACCAGCGGCAATTTGCCCTGGCTCACGGCAGTGAAATTCCGGGTGTTCTTTCCAACAGCTGCCAAAGAGGCCTCATCACCCGCACGTCCGGGGTAAGGGCTCATAAGGGCCCCGGAGGCATTAGCCAACCTGCTTTGGGCAAAATAATCCCGGGTCTCATGGCCTCTGTAGATAGATATGATATTTGAAGGTTGCGAATTGACGATGGTGACCAAAGCATTATTTTAGAAGCTCAGCTTTGCTGGCTTCATTGTTATTCAACGACATTTGCGGTTCCGTTACTCCGGGTGATGCCTCTGCCGGAAAAACTCTTTGACGCATATACCGAGGGTATCAACCCTCGGAATTTGCTTGCGCCGCACGAGCCCACCTTCCCAGCTCTTGCGCAGTAGCAAGGTCTCAAGGTTTGATTCTAGGGTGTCAATCGATTCAATAGACGGCAATTTTTTTTCTCTAACGGTTCGAATTAGTGGTTTTTGTACAAATACTTGCATCTGTTGGCTCATGATCTAACCGGCATGTTCTACGATTGTGCTGGTGATCTTTCCGTCTGCTCCGAACGTGTGCTTGAACTGTTCAGGAATAGGCAGTTCTGCCAGATCTTCTCCATCAGTAGGAACGTTCACATTCAACGCGGTGGTGGATGAAGTGTAGATCTCAACATCCAAACTCGACTTGCTCAAGTAAATCTGGCCCCCATCAGACTTGTCGATTGAGATCAGAGGGATCTTGTCCACAACTTGGATTTCGAACCCAGAGCACTTGATCACGTCCACTCCGGAAACCAGCTGGTCAACAACAAGTCCAACCTTCTTACATTCGCTTATAGAGATTGCGTTGACTTTTCCCTTGACCTGAACAACGGTATTGGAGCACTTACCTATGAAAATGCTCTGGTGCATCTCGCCCTCGATGGTGATGACTTCACCGGGGTTGTCAAAGTTTTCAACCAGCCATTTGGTGTCTATAAGCTCCTTCTTTGCTGGCTTCTTGTTGGTCAAACCAGTTGGCTTTTTTGGGGGCACTGGAGAGGATCTCTTAGCAGGGACCTGTGACGAGGCACGAAGCTCAGGGTTTTTGTGGGTCATCTGAGATCTGTCGACCTTTTTGAGACCAGAGGTGATTTTCTCTCCCTGGTTAAGTGCAGAAAACACAGCGTTCATTCCAACCTCTTGGGCCGGAGCAGAAGAGGTCTCAAATACCGATGCTGGGGGAGGAGGTGGAGGTGGTGGTGGACCACCCGCAGCAGGTGCAGGGGCAGCAGAAGCGTCACGAGGAGCAGGAGCATCTGAAACGGCCGAGGCTGATGTTTCCTGCAAAGCATCAGCCAAAGAACCACCCTGGGGGTTCCAAGTGGGCCCTGTAGTATGGTACTCCTTCGTGTATGCCTTCAGATCATCGAAGATTTTCAAAAAAGACTTGACCCATTCAACCTGGGACTCATCCTTGTCCTTGAATTCCTTCAGGATTCTGTTCGCCCAAAATAACGAAGAATCCTTATACTCTGGGATGAAAGAGACTGGGGTCTTGGTGACCACCCAGCCCAAGACTGGCACACCCTCAGCAACGGTGTTCAAGTTGTTGAAAAAAGGCGACTTTCTGTTCTCATCCTTGATTTTAACCGTTTCACCAATCAAAGTGCTGATTGGGCTCAAAGCCTCACCAAAAACAGGATCGGTAGGCTGCACTTCTTTGGACAGAGAGGCCGCTAAGAGGAACTTGCGTTCCCCGATAAAAGCATCCTTGAAAACCTGGGCTTGCTTACCGACAACGGCGTCAATTTTCTCCGAAACTGCAACAAATGGGTCAATTGAGTACGAAATGAAATCATCAAAGGCCTTGATAGATTTTGGAATTTCAACTGCCGCAACATTAGGCTCTGGGGCTCCTGAATCAGGGGTTGATGGTACCGATGGAGCGGAACCAATGGCTTTGGTGGTGCCTTCAGTCAACGAGCCTGAGGGAGTATCAGCCGTATCAATTGCCGATTTTTCAAGGTTCTTGAGCGAGCTTTCCTGGAAAATAGTGACATCCTCAAGACGAGAAGTCGCAGCTTCGAGGCTAATCCATGGTTGTTAGTATACTGGAGGCATCATTCCCGAAATCCCAAACCGTTTCTTACCGCTTCAGCAACGTCACCAGATTGTAGCCCTGGATATTGTATTTATTTTGATCCGCAGACATGGTTAGCAAGTGTGTATTGTTGGAAGTATGACACGCAACTTACACGTAGAGCCGATCAGGCAGGGCAGATCGGAGTGATGAAGCGGTAGTGTACCAGTACAGATTTTATACGAAGGTCGTGCCCGCTCCTCCTCGGATTCAATGGACCTTTTGAAGCCGCTACGTGCCAAATGAGTTGAGATATCTCTTTTGACGAACCACCATCTCGACCGTGCAATGCCATCAAGTCTCAAAGTGGAAGTGAGCGTGACTCCCGAGGAGCTTCAGCCACTGCCAGTTTATCCTCTGAAGGATGTGGAGGCTTCGTCGCGTCCGGAGCCAATCTATCATGACTACCAAACGGGCATTCCTATCGCGATTGACTTGGGTCGTTCAACCATGAAAATCGGGCTTGCAAACAAAAAGTCGCCTTCCAATGTGTTCCCCTCAATAATATCCAAATATAGGGAGCGGAAACTTAACAAGACGCTTACGATCCTTGGTAACGATATCTACCTGGACTCCTCCATCAAGTCCAGTATGAGGTCCCCCTTCGACGGTCCAATGATCACCAATTGGGATACTATCGAAACCCTGTTGGATTACTCGTTTGCGCATTTGGGTGTCAATTCTTCTGGAAAGGTGGACAATCCAATTGTGATGAGCGAGGTGCTTGCTGCCCCTCTGCAACAACGGTCTACCATGATGCAGCTAGTGTTTGAGGCGTACTCTACTCCCAAAGCAGCTTTCGGGGTTGACTCTTTGTTTTCGTTCTACGAGAACAAGGGAAGCAGTGGATTGGTCATCTCGTCTGGCCATGACGCCACGCATCTGATACCTGTGGTATCCGGTAAGCCCTTGCTGAACATCTCCAAGAGAATAGACTGGGGAGGCAGTCAATCTGTGAACTATCTTGCGAAGTACATGCCATTGAAATACCCATTCTTTCCGTCGAAGATCAACAATTACCAGATCGGGAATCTAATCAAGGACCACTGCTATGTGTCTTCAAACTACAATCAGGAACTCAGCCAGTATCTGGAGATGGATGTTTTGGAGAATAAGGACAGGGTCATAGAGGCGCCGTTTTTGGAGGTAATCAAGGTACAAAAAACTGAGGAGGAGCTCCGGATCGAGACAGAGAAGAGAAAAGAAAGTGGCCGTAGACTACAGGAGCAGGCCCAGAAGGCGAGGCTGGAGAAGTTGGTCCAAAAAGAACAGGAGTTTGCATATTATTCGGAATTGAAGGTAAAACTTCAGAATGGAACGAAGAAGCTTATCCTTTCAACATTGCAAACCGAAGGGTTTGATAACGAGGCTGCCCTTGACAAGTACATCGCCAATTTGGATAAGTTTTTGAAGAGAGTGAGAAACCAGGATCTCGGTATAGAAGAAACCGAAGAAATCCCCACTTTCCCTCTTCTGGAAGTACCAGACGAGCAACTTGACGAAGAACAGCAAAAGGAGAAGAAAAAGCAAAGACTAATGAAGGCCAATTATGATGCCCGCATGCGCGCAAAGTTAGAGAAGGAAGAGCAGAAGAAGAAGGTAGAGGAGGATGCTTTGAAGGACAAGCAATGGAGAGAAACAGATATACAGGGCTGGATTGCAGATAGAAAGGCCAAATTGGACAAGTTGATCCAGCGAAAGAAGGAGAGGAGAAGATTGAAGGAGGAACTGAGCGACAGAAAGTCCAGAGCTGCGCAGATAAGGATGAAAAATCTTGCTTCGTTGGCTTCAGACGATGGGCCTGGAGATGCTTCTAATAGGCGTAAGAGGGCAGCCGTTACTATCGATAATGATCCCAACGATACTTTTGGTGCTAACGATGACGATTGGGCAGTCTACAGGGACATAGCTCTGGTGGATGACGACGAAGCCGAGGAAGAAGAGGAGCAGGCTCTTTTGACTCTGGAGCAGGAGCTGCTTGAGTTCGACTCTGAGTTCTCCATCGAAGATACATTCTACCGTCAATTTGATTGGAGGAAGAGCATTCTGCACAGATTTCTAAGAGGACCCAGGGAGTTCAACCCCGAGGATGCTCACCAACAGCACCAGATTCATTTGAACGTGGAAAGAATAAAGGTTCCAGAGGTTCTATTCCAACCTTCAATAGCAGGTATTGACCAGGCAGGAATCTCCGAAATTTCAGAGGATATTCTTCTGAGAAGACTGCCCCAAGAGAAGGGCTTCTCTGGAGATATTCAGCAGGACATTCTGAAGGACATCTTCTTGACTGGTGGACAAGCTCTGTTCGAGAACTTTGAAGATCGTATCTACAACGACTTCAGAAGTTTCTTGCCAGTGGACGCCAACTTGAGGGTAAGAAAGGCCAATGACCCAATTCTGGACGCCTGGAGGGGTATGGCCTCTTGGTCCACATCTTCGGATAGTGCTGACTACTTTATCTCCAAGCAAGAGTACGAGGAAATGGGCCCTGAGTACATCAAGGAGAACAGGATGGGATGCGTCAGGCTGTAATGGCAAGTAGTGGAATCGAAATACAAAAATGGGCCTCTTTTATCGTACAAATGTGTTATTTATTAAGGACAGTTGCTGGGTTGATACCCTTTCTCTTAAGACTGTGCTTGATGGACTTGGTGATAATTTCCTTATCCTCATCTTCCTCAAACTTGGAGAAATCATCGTGGATGATACCTTCTTCCTCAGCCTCGGCTCTTGCCAGAGCCTCCTTTTCGGAAGCTCCGGCCTTGGAAACGTCATTTGGACTTGGAGCAATCTTCTTGAATTTGGCAACATAGAAGCCATCAACGTTATACGTGTGAGGGTAGTACCTTCTGGTCATGCTCAGCTTGGAGCTAAAGTGCTTTCCACGATAAGAAGTGAAACCCTCCTTACCAATGGCAAGACCAGTCTCCACTAATTTCACGTTGGGTCTCTTCCTTAAAGCATAGTCAACAACAGCTTCGTTCTCGTCGACGGCAACAGAACAAGTTGAGTAGACTATAACACCACCTGTGGGGGAGTTGGCATCAACAGAGTCAATTGCCGATAACAGCAGCTGTTTCTGTAGATGAGGAATCTGTATAAAGTCCTTCTCAGTTCTAGAAACTTTCACACTTTCATCCTTTCCAATAACACCAGTACCTGAACATGGGGCATCCAGCAAGATTCTGTCGAATCCTCCAATCACCTTTGGGAACTCACGAGCATCGTAGTTGCACACAATGGTGTTACGACAACCAAGTCTATGTATATTGGCAATCAAACTCTTAGTTCTGGCTTTATTGGCATCATTGGCAAAGACACAGCCTGTGTTCTTCATCAGTGCAGAGATGTAAGTGGTCTTACCACCTGGTGCAGCAGCCATATCCAAGATTCTCTCGTTTTCCTGGGGGTCCAGGGCCATAACTGGCAAAAACGAAGAAGCAGCCTGGAGAATGTAGTGACCGGCAAGATACTCTGGAGTAGCACCAATTGGCACCTGCGAATCAAACACCTGGAGACCAACCTTGGTCCAGGGTCCAATTGGCTGCAAATTCACACCTTTGTTGACCAGCGACTGTGCAAGGTCTCTGCGACGACTCTTGAGCGTGTTGGTTCTGATCGTGATTGGACGGTGGATTTCGTTGGCCTCGAAGAACTCCATGGCTTCGGAGGGAGAAAATAGGTTGAACAGCTTCTCGGCTAGGAACTGGGAATATCCGAAATACTCACACAGATCCTTGACGAATCTGTCAATATATTGCGATCTGTTGGTTCCTTCTTCTGACAGAGTCTTGAAGTCTTCAAGGACCTTGACCACCTCAAGCATTCTGGTACGCACCATGGTGAGATCCTGAGGTCCCTTGGCAATTTCCTCCTCTTCGTCGGCAGTAGGAAGTACCTTGGCTCTTGGCTGAATCTTGTTACCTTCCAACAACTCCTGCTCGGCTTCGTACTCCTCCAGCTCAGCTTCCTCGTCCAGCTTTCTGGAAAGGGCCTCCATGTTGGCTGCGTTCAACTCTTCCATGTCCTCCTCGTCATCGGAGAACATGGGCCTTTCGCGATCACCTTCATCAGAGTCGTAAAACTCGTCATCAACGTCAATTTCATCTTCACCAGACTCCAAATCGTCCAATCCTTGGAGTTCCTCTTCCTCCTCTTCTTCAGAGTCCTCAAACAGAGACTTCTTGGCATTGGCCAGTTCCTCGTAGTCAACTTCTGGCAAGTCACTAGCATCGGACTCAACATCAGCAACGGCCTGTTTCTTGGTTTTTTTGCTTTTGTTGGACACAGGTCTCTCAGAAATGTGTCTCTTCTTGTTAGATGTGTCCTTAGAAGTGGTTTCTTTCTTGAAGGTCCTCTTCTCGCCCTTCTTCTGCTTCCTGGCCTGAAACTCCTCTATGGATAATGGCTCTCCTTGCTTATTCTTTGCACGTCTACCCATTTGATTTTGATTTTTTAATAGTGGTATAGAGAAAGAACAACGAAAATTCTACGTTTTCCTGCAACATGAGGACTTGATAAAAAAAAATTTCAGATTTGCCGCCACACGCCCTGGTGATGAGGCTCTCGATAATTTTTTTCATTTGAAAGTCTCACTATGGCTGGCTGTAGTGTCAGTTTTAAGTGTCTGTCTTTTGCATATATATTCTGTGTATTGCTCGGATAAAGCTCTTCTGAGAATGTCGGAATTAGAAAGAGCTTGGAGTGTGGAGAAGACCACCATCAGGGCCCATGCCCGCTGTCTGGTGAGACTGCCGTCAGATCAACTTAAGATTGTGGAGCTGAGACCTGGTGGATCCATTTCTCTGGGAAAATTTGGTGCTTTCTTTGTTGACGATGTGCTAGGACACAAATATGGTCAGACATTTGAGATTGTTGATGACAAAAAGGTTATCCCTGTTCCCGGAATGACCTATACTGGGTCAAAAGACGCAGAGGATGACACTGCAGCAGCGGAGTCTGCTGATTCTGCAGTCGCTGACGACTTGATAAGACTAGCACTTAAAAGTGGAGTCAACAACCAAGAGATTCAGGATCTGGGAGCAGAGGTCCAAAAACTTTCAAACGCTGATATCGAGGAGATGAAGAAGCAGGGAAGTAGCGGTCAGATAGGACAGGCCATCATCGATAAGATTATTCAAGGTCACGACAGTTTCGAGAAGAAAACCGTTTTCTCACAGCAAAAGTATCTCAAGAGGAAGCAACAGAAGTTCTTGAGAAGATTTACAATTGACTATCTTGGCGCGTCGCAGGTGCTACAATACTACTATGGAAAGGACCCAGGCAGAGTATTGGACCTGAGTGAGGAGAGTTTGGGCATCATGATGAACTACGCCAATATAATGCCAGGCGGAAATTATCTTCTTGTTGATGAGACTGGTGGTGTTATACTATATGCAATGCTCGAGAGAATGCAAGGCAAGGGAAGGGTGACGGTTGTCCACGAGAACGAGCATCCCAACCATATTGTGCTGAACAACTCCATTTTTTCAGCGGAGGCCGTTGACGACATGGTGAAAACCATTAACATCCTCAACTTTTTCGAGCCAGAAGTTGTGGTTCCATGGAAAGAACTTCCCGAAGAGGAGATCGAGGAGTACAAGCCTTCCAAAAAACAGACGTATTTCAGAAGGAAGAAGAGGGCCTTGGAGTTGCAGACGGTGGTGGAGATCGTGAAAAAGGGCAACTTTGATGGCATGATCTATGCCTCGACACTCTCACCTTCGACAGCTGTTCCACGTTTCATCGAGAAGATTGGAGGCTCGAGACCCATTGTAGTGTACAGTCCGTACATAGAGGTGGTGTCTGAGCTCTCACATACTGTCTCCAAAGACCTCAGGGTTCTGGCGCCAAGCATCATCGCCACGAGAGTGAGACCGTACCAGACGATTCCCGGAAGAATCCACCCTCTGATGTCCATGAGAGGCGGAGGAGGATATGTGTTTTGGGGTACCAGGGTATTCCCTAAGGAAGGCATCACTGCCATTGGCAGGGGCAGAAAGAAGAAGAAGCTGAACTCGGAAGAGCCCGTCGAAGTTTGAAAAATAGACGAATTTTGATCCAATGAAAAAATTATAATACAAGTTCATCACTGAAGTTGTTCGTGGCACAATTTATCTAAACTTGTAAATTCGGAGTCTCGCTTCCAGCCAATAACGTTCCTTATACCTCCACTGTCCCTTCGTATGCCGAATATCCAACTAGAATCTTTCAAATGAAGTAGTTCTGCCACTCGCTTGGCCTGCCTGATATTCCCGAGCTCGAAAACAAAGGCTCTGGCTTGAGCCTCAATCGTTAACTTCACCAACTCGTCATAAAACTCCAGATCACCTTCTAGAGCCAACATGGGCTCGTATAGTTTCACTGATTTCTCCAGACTGGAAGAGGCCAACTCATCAACCGTGATATAAGGGGGATTTGACACAATAATATCCCACGATTTGGCTCCAGTTCCGAGTATTTCGCTCAATTTCTCATTCAAAATGTCACCTCTAACATACTTCATGATGCACTTGGGGTTCGATCGCTGTAGTTGGTGACTATTGATCCTCAAGTTCTCATTAGCCAGTTCCAAGGCGTCACGAGAAACATCTATGCCATAAACGTGTGAAAATTTTGCTCGACTGCTGACCAGCGAGAGTGATATACATCCTGATCCAGAACACACGTCCAGAGCCTTTAGTGGTTTCCTGATATCACATAGTATCTGCTCCAGTTCGACACACCAGTCCTCGGTGTCGTTTCGCGGTATCAACACGTTTGGCCGACATTTGATGGTAAGATCATGAGCAAAAGGCTGGCTTCCCAAAATATACTGCAAAGGCACCAGCCTGTGCCGAGCCTGACAAGCCCTTTCCCATTTGCTTCTGGGCAGTTCAGACTTAATCCAACGGAGCTCCTTTTTGGCCTCAACAATTGAACCTCGAGAGGCTCGCAACAACCATGGCAAAAAACGAGAGAACTTTGTTGCCTGTGAGATTGTTTTGGAGTCTATTCGGGGCATAAAAGGGGAATATTTTGGTAACAACAAGACAAACAAAGAGGGCCATGCGTTATAATGGGGCCAAATCAGGAGCGGCTCACGACCCTTTTGGAAAAGTGCTTCTAATACTGAAATATGAAAATTTCAAAGAGATACGGTGACACGGTTACACGATTACACATCCTTTGTCCTGTATGTACATGTATATTAGAATATCTATTTTCACTGGCCCTTTCTGACATAGTACATGTAAGCACGTTCGTGAGTCTCAACACTGTATGGCGAGATAACCTCACTGTGGCCTGGTCTGGCAACTGGATGCCTCAGGTACACAGCATGGCAAGTCTTGAAAGAGATCTCCAAGTGATGTGGTAATACCGCAAATGGTGCCAGGAATGGTCTTGGCTCCCAAGGAGTGAAGTATGACTTGTTTGGATTCTGTCTCCCAAACACACCCTTTTGCCATGGAAGAGCCACCTTGACCGAGGATTCATCTTCGATCTCGGAGAATTTTGCAATATTGGGGTGAAATTCAAGGTTGTCAGCCCAGTTTGGGTTGTAGGATACATCCTTTGAGTCCTTGGAGATTTCCTTGTTCTTGAACGAAACTCTGATCAGCTCCTGGTAATCCAGACTGATCTCAGACAACAATTGCTTGACTTTCTTGAACTTCTTGAGCTCATCAGCGTTCCTATCCTCTGGCTTCACATTCAAGAAGGCAGAGACGGTATCCTTCACGGAGACAGAATCTTTGTTGAACAACTCATGTTTTTCTCCCAAATAGTCGTAAACTTGGTAGCACTTGTTCTTCAGGTTACCGAACTGGGGTTCAAAAATCGCACTTTCAATGGTCTCTGACTTCTGAACGGCCTTCACAATGTCCTCCAGAACGGAGAACTTGTCGACGGCCTTTTGCTTAGCACGCATCTCCTTCAGATTGTTCTCGTTGATCTTCTCGATCTTGGCCAAAATGACCTCGTTGGAGAAAACCTGATCGTTTCCAAACTTCGTAGAGGGCCCTGATCTCTGAGCATCTTGGCGTTTCTTCTGGAGCCTCTCCCAGACCTGTCTTGGATTTGCCTTGGCCTCTTTGACAAAGTTGTTCCACTTCACTATTTGAGTCTGGTCAACCTGGTGGGCCTTCTTGAAACTGGGCTTGGTTCTTCCAACAGCCTGCAGCACCTTTTCAGGATCAACAGAAAAAACGTCATTCGGCTTCAGTTGGTAGGAAGGATGCCTGATGGTAACTCCGTTCACTTTAACAGCCTTTTGTATAATGAACTGTCTCGCCTGTCTCACGGAACTGGCGAACATGGCCCTGAAAACGGCATACTCCAATCTTCTTTCCAGCACAGCATATGTTTGCAACATCATGGGGGTTGGCTTGAGTCTATCTCCCTTTAACGAAGCATCCAGCTGGGCAACACCATCCAACTGTGGTGTGAACAAGGCCTTCCACTTGGACTCTGTTATGTGCTCACCATGGTAAGCTCTTGTCATGTTTTTTGCAGACCATTTCTCCTTGAAAAGGGTCTTTTGGTTATCCCTAAACCTTTGCTGCTTGTATAGATTGAACAAGTTCCATTTGTTCCAGGAAGCACGAATCACCTATATTTGGTTAGTCGAAGAAGCTAGTGTGTGTGGGTTATAGAAAAGTTTGACTTACCCCTCGTGGAAGAGAGTACAAGTTAGTGGTTTTCCTGGGCATTTTCAACAGATCCGCGACGAGAAAGTTGAAAAATCAGGAAAAATCTTGGAGTAATCGGTAATGTCTTGTTGCAGTTTAGGGTAAAGGTCCGATATAGTTTTTCGACGATGTGAAAAAGGTTACTGAGCCCTGGCGTCTAATTCGTGGAGCCATAACAGAGGTCTCTAGGCAAAGATGGAAACGGCCTTATTATACTGCAACTTATCCATCTCAAGGCATATATTTGCTTCTAATTTTTAATATGACCAAAGAATGGGGCCAGGATGAAACGCTGCGACTGCTAAACGTAATATGTTACCACAGACCCGTGGGTCCTGACAAAGACGCGCAAATGGCTCAGATCTTGGAGAAACTCAACGAGGACAAGAAACACAGCTGGAAAAGTGGCGATGTTCTACGGGTTTTAGACGATTTGTACGATTTGGAAGGCTTGGATAAATTGGAAGAGGAAAGCGAACTATCGAGTCAAGAAGAGCAGGAACAGGAAAAAGAGACCAAGAGCGTGAAGTTCATAGAGGAAGATACAAAGACAAGGAGGCAGAGTCGGAGAATCTCGAGGCGAAGCCCTGCAATCGAGGATGTACCCTCTCCGAAGAAGCAGAAGAAAGAAGATGTTCAGGAGGATATCGTGGAAGATGATGGTAATGGGGCTAATGAGAAGACTCCCGATGGAGAGGATGAAGAGGGAGAGGGCGAGGAAGAAGAGGAGCAAGAAGAAGCCGCGGAAGGCGAAGAGGGTGAAGTTGAGGAGGAAGACGAAGGCGATGATGATGGTGATAGTGACGACGACGATAATGACGATGAAAACAGCGAGTCAGCTCCCAAAAGAACAAGGACAAGAAGCAGGTCGCACGAGACCAAGGCCACCACCAAGAAACCCCAGAGAGCCACTACGCCCACCAGAAGAACCCGTTCGCATCCCGATGAACCAGAGACGGAGGAGGAGGATAAGCCCAAGAACCTAAGATCCCGGAAATCAACCACTCCAGCCTCGACTCCTGCTGCTACTCCTTCCAAGACTGCAGCCAAAGACACCAAGGTCAAGCCCACGCCGAAGAAGCCAGCTGCCAAACCTCCAATCAGAAGGAGCACGCGACACAGGTGAGAGACTACTTTGTATTAATAAGATTCACGTTGCATAGCATATTCAACAATTATGTTCCATAGTTATGTTAGCATCCAGAATTACACATTCTAGTTGTCGATTCCAAGCAACTCAACCTCAAAGATCAAGGTGGCATTTGGAGGAATCAAACCTGGGAAACCACGTGGACCATAAGCCAGAGGACCTGGAATGGTCAACTTGGCCTTTTCACCAAGAGAAAGAGTTGGAATACCTTGGTCCCAGCCCTTGATCACCTGACCAACACCGATGTAGGTTTGGAATGGCTTGCCACGGTCTCTGGAGGAGTCAAACTTCTTGCCGTTCTCGAGGGTACCCTCGTAGTGAATAGTCACAAGACTGCCAACGGTTGGGAAAGTCTTACCATCGCCTGGAAAAGAGTTAGAAACAGGGTACACGAGAGGGGTCATGACAAGAAACCGGCGTTGGTGTAAAACTCAGCACTTACCTGGTGCGATCTTTTCAATTTTGAGTTCAGACATTTGTAAAGGGGACGAGAAGAAAGTTCTGGTAGAATTGACTCTATTGAATTGAGTAATTGGTCTCCAGGCTGAACGAAAAGCTAAACGAGTAGTGGCCATTGCTGTACTCTTCAACGTTGGTAATGATGGAATTGTCCAACCAGTCGGTTTTTGGCAGTATTGGGTTACCCAGGGCACGTAACGTCTGCAGGTTGACGTGCATAATTTCAAAATTGCAAACGAAGGTGATTTTATCGGAAATAATTATTATTTTATGCTAACAAGTAGATATCTCCATTGTCAGATGCCTTTGCCTCGGGAGTAGCCACCAAGGTTGGGAGATTAACCTTGTAGTTGAGGTCATACACCTTGAACTCTGGAAGCTTCAACCAGCCTTCACCGATGGGTATAGCTCGGTACTTCAGTTCCTGTTTCATGAAGGGAAGCACAGAGAAAGTCTGGTTTCGAAGACCTGAAACCGTAAAATTTGAGTTATCTGCGAGAGATGTGGAGAATTGGAAAATTCTAGGAGTAGGGTTCTCAATCACGTAGTTCAGTTCATAAGGATGCGCTTCAGCAGAGCTTTCCAGAGGAGTCACATCCAGAACAACACGAGGATCTGTTTGAGGCAAAGCTATTTTCCAGGGTACTGTGCGGAACTTGCTCACAAGGGCTTGCTCTTCCTCGGACTTGGTGGGATCAAGAACACGGTACTTAAAGAGCAGGGTTGCTTCCAGTTGTACGTTCCTCTTGGGTTGGCCATCAAGTACTTCTGAGACAAAATGGAACTGGAACTTTGTCTCACCATTCTGCAGCTTTCTGGGATCTATATGCTTGTCAGATTTCACGATAATGCACGAAATTCCTTCTGTGGTGGAACGTGTTTGCAATTCAGCAGAGATCACCTCGATGGGCTTCTGATGGTTCGACTTGACGTCAATCATGGCGCACCATAAGCGACGATGAAGGGGAATAGCACTGATTGGCTTGCTGGTGTCCACCACGAATGGTGATGGAATACCTGTTTTCCATGTTCTGGGATTGACAACCAGCAATGAGTCAAAAGCACTCAATACCGGTATGGTAATTGTTCTTTTCGAGGTCACAGGAATGCTTCTATCATTTCCCACATAGTATGTCAAATGTAGCCCAATTGCAAGCGGAGTCCTTCCTTTGCCAACAGAAGCATCTGCTGGGATGTTCACTACCAGACCAAATGTCTTGGATGTGGAGACGTCTATTGACTCGGAAATCGTGTTGGACTCATCAGCAGCGGAGTTTCCAAGCCAGTAACCCTTGAGATCTTGAGAATTGTGACTAGCAGTTGCGCTTAGATCCACTCCAACTCCTTCAAAGTCATTATTCTCAAGACTTACATGGACCACAAACGGATCACCTGCAAAACTGTTGGGCTTGAAGTCGAGGTCCACTTTAACCTTAGGGTGTCTCGGAATAACATTAACACCGGCAGGATCATCTGATCTCACAACTTCCTTCACCAACAAGGAGTCAGAGTTTGGATACCAAAAATGCCTTTCCTTGAACGAGGTATGTGCAAGAGGCAAGTTGCAGTTAAAAGACAGTTTTTCAGTCTCGGCAGTCACATACACTCCAGCACAGCGAAATGACCCAATTGAAGTAGGCAGAATGTCAAACTGGAAAACCTTGAATTCCCTGGACTTGAAGCTCAGATTGGCAAATCCACAGAGATTACCGGAATCATCTCGCAGAAAGTTCGTGATTTTGGTTGATGGTTTCTCAGAGGCTGCAGGGTCATGCTGGATGATGTAAGTTGGTATTGATCCTGTAAACTCAATGCTAATGGACTTGACAGTTATCTCAGGTATGAGGCTATTCATTGATGATTGCAGAGCCAGCTGAAATTCTGAATGCTCCGACAACTCATTGGAAGGAGCCTTGAACAACACTGAGCCCGTGAAGAGACCTCTATTGGTGTCGGATTTGAAGCTGACATTCTCAATTTTCTGGGGAATTTCATCGGAGATATTTGGGAGCTTCTTGATTCTAGGATCCAATAATTCCTCCTTGATGGTGCAAATTTCCAGCAGGTGCGAGATTGCATCCTCGTAGTTCTTAAACTCTAGAGAGCATCTGTACAACCGGAACAATGCCACGGAAAGAATGAAACTCCAATGTTCATTTCTTACTATAGACAGAGCAACAATGTAGTTATTTGCAGACATGCCATAATTGTGTCTAAGAAAATGCTCCTCGCCCAGCTGGAAGTAGATGAACGACTCGGACCTGCTGAACTTGGACTTTTTCCCTCTCTCGAAAGACTCAATAGCTCGTTCAAGATAGTGTATTATCTGCTCGCCATAATCAAACTGCAGTTCATCAGAAAGCGGTAGAGACATGTATGGGTCAGTAGATTTTGAGTTTGGAGAGGTCTTGGTCGCCATACTTTTCCTCTGCCTCAGGAATGTCACCGAGCGAAGGAACAAAAAGCCTCCTTGTGGCATTGAATCAACACTCTCACCAAGAACAGCCTTTCCTTTGACATCATATGAAGGTTGGAACGACCTATCGGTAGGAACAATTGTCGAAGGAACACATTCCACCAGCTCCGCCAGCCAAGCGTACTGTAGTGACAACCAACTCAAAGTAGTATAAGAGTCAAGAGCAATGGACTTATCCGATAGCAATCCGCTCACAATCTGAATGTGAATCTCAAACTTTCTGTACGCGACATTTGAGTTTCCCAAGGCCAAATACAGTCTGGTGATGTGCATTGCAGTCATATCCACTAAAAGACGTAGTTCAGTCCAAACACGATCATACTGGCTCTTTGTTCTCAAAACTTCTATGAGCTTCTCATAAGAGTGCTCCATAGACTTGACTGCCGTATCGAAATTTCGTCTAGCCTGCGCTATCAATCCTAGTTTCAACGAATACCTGGCATCGTAGGAAGTCGATCCATACGAAGATGGAGCTGGTTTGGCCAAAGTTTTCCTGATTCGTCTCTCCATCAAAGCGTAAAAGTCATTGGTCCATGAGTGAAGCAGCTGCAGTAATCCACCCATAAAACCGTCCATTTCCCTCTGTGTTCCGGCTGGAAGAAAAAGCAGTCCTGTTCTAGACGGCAGTCCAGTCAGTTTCCTTATCGACTCGATACGACCAGTTAAACCAGGGTCATTTTCACCAGATTCTGAGCTTAACACGATCGACAAAAACCTTATTTTCCTCTTGAAGAACTGCTCCTTTTGAACAAGCAATTCCTTCACTATCAATGCATCTGCCTCTTTGATCTGAGCCGGGTCAGTGATATCAGTCTCCAGCTCGTGAACACTGATGAAAACTGACGGATGCAATTGTCCATATTTCTGCAACCAATGGAGCGACAGAATACTATCAGACGATAACTCAGATTCAGCATTGAAGGGAGACAGAGGTGATGAACTGGTACGGTCAGTCGTCGAAGAGGTATCAGAGGAGGCCGAACTGGAACCCGTTACTGTGGCATCGGAATGGGGCCTTTTTTGCTGTTTCAACGCCGGAAGACTATACTCGTTCACAAATTTCAGTCTGAACTTGGAATTGCTTGTTGAAGTGGATGCCAGAGAAGAGTCCCAGAAACGATCGCTGACATCGTGCCTTTTGAAGAGAGCTACCAACTCAAGTCCAGATGCCGCTGAAATATTAGGGAAACTTCGCGTGATAGCCTCATTATTCTCGCAATAGGCGCCATGAAGAGGATTTTCTATACTGTGAATTGTTGGTATCGATATAGAGGCATCGCGTGGAGTGTTGTGTTCGGGTTCTGACTTAGGTGATCCCTCTGGTATTCCATCCTTTCCAAGACCCTGGACTATCACCAGAGGTGACGGAATGGATGTAACCTCTTTAGGGAATCTATTCATGATGGAATGGAGTCTTGGAGCCAACAATTGGTGAAATTGAACGCATGTACAAAAGACTTAATATGAAGACGTGGTTATTATGGTGCGAGCATATGGGCCATCCCTGCGTGCGATGACTTGCATATAGTGTGAGCTACATATGCAGCTTAGGTAATCATATTTTGGCGATATTTAGCAAAATTTCGGAAATTAGGAAATATTTATAAAGTCATAAGTTACCACAATAGCTTCATGGCTAGTCATCATCATCAATTATGTACTCTTCCAAAACATCAGACTCGAAGGACGTTTTTCTGGGCCATTGTGCTTGATCTGCAGGTTCGATAACCATGTTCACAATACAAGCGTAGCATATGGTCTGGTGAACTTCGTCAGACGAGGGTTTTGAGCGAGAAGAATCTGGTGATTGGACTGAGACTGTTTCATCACAAAAAGGCTCATTCACGGTGATTTTGCGTAGCCAATGCGAGGGATCATCTGCCACTAACTCACCGCATATCTTGCACGGGTTTCCGACTTCGACGCTCGTCAACTTGTCCCCGATTTTTACCACTGTCGAAACAACTTCAGCATAATTAGTTCCAACATCTTTGAAATAATCCCAGATCATCTCGTCGATGCTGGAGTTACGAAGTAGTCTTTTCGGGTACTCGGGGCTTTCCAATGGAACCAGATGGGTTAGATTCTGCACCCGGATGTACTGTTCAATTTCGGACAAAAGGACATCGCGTAAAGGATAAATAACCCTTAAACCGGATTCAGAAGAGACCTCGCCATCATGCAAAGCATCTCCAATTTCTGAGCCCCGCCCTCTTACAGTCAGAGAGAGCACCTCCACGGCCAGTCTGGTCATGGAATGGCCTAATAGCACAAAGCCGCAATCGAGAGACTTAGCCATCCCAAAGCAGAGTTTCCTTGTTATGGCACTTGCAAAGTCTTGTTTGGTGGATTTTGAGGAAAATTGGTCAAGCAACTCTGTCAGAGTCATGCTGTCACCCTCTATCTCTGAAGGCAGAACATCCAGCTGGAATGCCGTATCAATCTTTAACGTTTGTATTTCATCTTTGCTGATGTTCATGGAATTCATTTCGAATATCTTGAACTTCACACTCAAATTGCTGGTCTCCACTGACTCTTTGAATTTTTGTATGAACTCTTTTGGTTTGAGAGTCTGCTGAGACGGCGTGTCTATGATGGCCACCACTAGTTCGAAACCCTGGCGACTTCTGTGCTGTATGGCTTGTTCCTTCAGCATAGACACAACACTATCGAGCAAAACTAAGGAAGATGATCCACATGATAATGAAAGCAAAACTTTGGTTATTTCTTTCTCTTTCGCCCCATATTTCACTTTGAAATCGTCACTCATCATAGACTTCCGCTGCTTTCCCCTTATAAAGTGTACAAAACAAGCTCCGCAAAAGGGCTCCTTCCTTGAAATCAACACAGCCTCTTCATTTTTGCATCTCCTGCAAGTCTGGCCTATTTCCGACATGTTTCTGGCCTGTTTATTGGTCATGGTTGAACCGCACTCGAGGCTTTCTAATCTTTTTATCTTTTGAAAAATTAAGTTGAGTATTGCACACCCGCTGGTCTTTTCATTCGGATCAGCTTCTTGAAGAAGCAATAGCACTAGCGTTTGATTTCATTATAAATCTTTGCTTCACAAAACTTTTATTGGCTTGAAAGTTGAATATGAGCGGCAAAGATGCTGCTCCTAAGAGCTCCGTTGCAGCAGAGGCAAAGGTGGACTTTGCCCCACAGACCAGCAAGGTAGAGGACTTCCAGTACTATCCTGATAAGCCTCTGGACAAATTGCACAGCAAGTCATTTTTCGTGTAAGCTAGATTCATCAGATGTTGTATACGAATTGGGACTAACACTGATACAGGAAAGAACCATCGCGTTACTACGATCCATGCGCAGAATCTTCCAAGATGGCCGTGAGATGCATGGAGAGCCATGAGGATGACTACCGCGAAGTATGTGCGGAATACTTCAAGGCTTATCGAGAGTGCAAGAAGGAGTGGATGTTGAAGAGGCGAGAGGGAACGTGGTAGATAAAACAAAGATCAGATTGTGGGTATTCACCACGGGCGGCTGTTTATGGTCTCCGTTGTTAAAAGTTAATGTACATACTACGAAATGCCACACACAACGTACCCCTACCGCAGTTTTGGTGTCACAAAATATACCCAAGTCTAGACATAAGTATATCCCGTAATGTAACATCAACTAGTCCACAGAAATAAGTCATATCCTTACATTGGCCATTACAGCTTACGTCAGCAGTAGTTCCCGTCCCAAAATCGACGAGCCTTGACGAGCTTGACGAAATTTACCCTCGCGCTCGGCAATGGTCATTCCCCCAACAACCCCATCACTCTGCTTCTCGCCTGAAATCAATCACGTCTAGGACAATGTCTTCGTCTGGATCGTTTACAGAGGGGATTACCCGGTGGATATCGACCCATAGATCAGCGGTGATCATCACCTCACTGGTTGGTGCCTCCACTGTTGCTGGTGCCTACTATTACTATGTCTCGCAGGACTCAGACAAGGCAGCACCCAAGCCAAAGTCGTCAAAATCCAAAAAATCCAAGAAGAAACAGACCAAGGTGAATGTTCCTACTGATACCGTTTACCCTGTCAGTCAGACCACTGGATTGCCCAGTTTTGGCTCTGCCGAAGTTGAGGCTCTCAGCGCAGAGGACAAGAACACCTGGGCTCTTGCTTTGAAGGAGCAGGGTAACCAGTATTTCAAAGCTAAGAATTACGATGCGGCGATCGCTTGTTATGACTCTGCTCTGTTGTGCAAACTGGATGCTGTGTACTATTCCAACCGTTCCGCCTGCCACTCTGCTTTGAAGGATGACGAGAAGACTGTTGAGGATTGTACTGCTGCCTTGAAACTCAGACCTGATTACACTAAGTGCTTTATCAGACGTGCGGCTGCCTATGAGAATCTGGGCAAGTACGCTGAGGCCGAATTCGACTTGACTGCTTACAGCATCTACACCTCGTTCCAGGACAAGGCTGCCGATGCCACTCTTGAACGTGTCTTGAAGAAACATGCAGAAGCCGTCATGGCTGAGAAGTATGCGACTCCATCTCACGAGCTTCCTTCTGCTGCCACTTTGAGTTCTTTCTTCTCTGTTTTGAAGGAGGAGTTGCCAATTGAGGGTCTTCCAGAGACTCTAGAAGACGCCGAAGAAGGCTCCGGTGACTATTTCTTGTTAGAGGGTATTCAGCTCATCAAGAAGGATACCCCAGAGTCCTATGATGCTGCAGATGTTGCTTTGAACCAAGCCTGTCAGAGATATGCCGATGCCGAGCCTTCCTTGAAGGTTGCTATTGCATTCGAACTCCACGGAAGCATGCTTTTCCTCAAACGTGCCAACGATGAGGCTAAGATTGCTTACGAGAAGGCCGTTTCCATGTGCCCTGAAAGAGCTAGATCGCATATTTTTCTTGGCCTACTTGGACTCGATTCCAGCGATGTCGAGGCCGCCACCAGAGAGCTCACCACTGCCCTCACCTTGGAGCCCGAAAACCCAGACATTCATTACCAAATCGGCCAGTACAGCTATTTCTCCAGAGAGCTCAACGATGCCAAAATGCATTACGAGAAGGTTCTTGAGCTTAGCCCTGATAATCTGTATGCTTACATTCAGCTGGGTAGCACTTATTATAAGCTAGGCGAAGGCAAGAAGTGTGATGAGATTTTCACTGAGGCCAGAAGGAAGTTTCCAACTTCGGCAGAAATTCCATATTACTATGGTGAGGTTTTGCAAGATCGTGGACAACTTGAGCTTGCAAAGAAGGAGTTCGACACTGCAGCCAGACTCCAAGAGGTTCTCCCCACTTTCAACGTGGGTGCACGTCCTTTGCTGAACAAGGCACAGCTGGTTATAAGCGAAGCCCAACAGCAGATGATTCCAACTTCGTTGTTGGATAAGTTCGAGGAAGCCAAGAATATTTTGGTCTCTGCTGCCGAGGTTGATCCAAAGAGCGAAACCGTCAAGCTCATTTTGGGTCAAGTTTACTTGCAACTGCAAGACGTTAACAATGCTGTTTCTAACTTCCAAGAAGCTGCCCGCCTTGCTGGTACTGATGAAGATAGACTTCAAGCGATTGCCCTTTACCTGGCTGCTGAGATGCAGATCCGCACCAAGGAAGATCCTGTGTTGAACAACAAGCTGAACGAGCTGATGCTTGCTCACTCCATGGGCGCCGGCTTTTAAGGCTTCCAGGTTGCAATCTCTGTAAATAAGTATCAAAACAACACTACATTAGCCAGTTGTAATTTCTAAAGGTTGACGGATATATGTAGACTGCACGACCTTCCGTACTCTGCCTTTAACTATCGGGTCAATCAAACTTGTTAGTACGCGGCTCAGAATCCGCTTCTGTCTCAAAAACTTTCAAGGTTTACGGTCAAAGCCGTGAGGACTGTTCTTTATATGACGTCGCGATTTGTTGCCGATGGAAGTATTGATGCCGAAAAACTTGCACGGGAAGAGCTGAAGGAGAAGGAAGATTCATTACTGTATCTTCAGGAGAAAGAATCAGATGAGAGGAAGTCGCTGGCTGACCAGCTGAAAGATAACCGAGCCGAACGGTATGCTGAGTACAGATCGCAGCTGGAGCAGACCAATTCGTCGTACAGAATGGACTCTAAAGAAGCAGCATTTTATGACAAGCTTAAACGGGAAGACCTAGCAAAAGAAGAAGTGTTGAGATCCCGAGAGAAGGACGAGCTTGAAGAGTACAAGCGATTGCTGGAAACAACACACTCAAAGACCGAGAAGAAGAAAGTCCCACAGCTATCTGTAACACTGCAAAAGGTGCGAAAGCCTGTGCGAAAGCCGGTAAAAAAGCTGTCAAACCTCAAGAAGGGCATTTCATCTTTCCAAGCAGACAGTGGCACAGTCCCGATACAGCCTTCCAGCACTGCAAAGGAGAAAGCTTCTGGTTTGGTGTTAGGTTACGATTCAGACGAGGACTAATAGATGCCGAAATGAACGAATCTAATATATAATTTTCTTAATATCCAATAGTTTCAATCATCCCTCAATGTGTATGTATCAGATCGTGAAAAGTTGTGTACAGCACAATTCCCATTTCTTCAACGAGATTCAAACCATTGGGCACTTCGATATTTCAATAGAACTAGCACACCAAGTTCTTTCGGAAAACTCAGCTTGAAAATGTTTGGGAACCTGTTCGCGCCTCTGCTCACCAGAACGAGCTTTATGAACTCGGTTTTCACGCCTACAACGTTCACAAGAGGCATTGCGAAGACCAACAGATCTGCCTACAAGAGGTGGAGGAAGACCGCAGGAGGCTACAAGAGAGGGCTGTCAGGAAGAAAGCACGGAAATGCTTCGTGGACCAGTTCTGTTTTGCGGAAACATACAGGTACGGCCATGGCAACATCGTCGGGACACGGAAACATGAAGAAGAGACTGGGAAAGATGCTGCCGTACCTTTAGGTGCCCTTAGGTACCAACGTGTATATGTGTGTGTGTGTGTGTTTAATGTCATGTGAATAGTAAGAGTTAACTTCATTTTTGGAATTTATGTAAATGAGATCATGGCTTATGCTCCTGCTCCTTCCAGTCGCCATTGGCATCTTTTTTGAACTCGACTGTTGGATAGTAGTGGTAGTTCACCTTTAAGGTCTGGGCAAATGGCACATTGTCAAAAGACACTATGCGCAATTTGCAGTATGTGTTGTCCTCCACGGTTCTCACCACCTTCAGAAAAGAATCGAGATCAGGAGTAGGTTGTTCGTTCACGTGGGTGATGAAGTTGGTGATTCCAATGACGTACTGCCTAGAAGGTGATCCACTGGTAGAGGCAGAGCAGTAAACACCAGAAGGAATGTTTCTCATCAACTGTCTGACTCCATGGTGAGGAGCCTGGATGCAGGCACCTGCCCAGAAAACCACCTGGTTGGTGTTGAAACTGTCTAGTGGCTCAGATTCCACCACAACGTCAATTATCTCCGTTCTTCTCACAACCGTGAATGTCATCTCTTGACTGGTGTGCATCACGTCCAGGTCCCTGAACCTACTCACACGTTTGCCATTGATGGCAAGCACAGTATCACCGGCTACTAGGTTAACGGATGGTTTTCCAGAGAGCTGAGCACTGGACCTAAGTACCATGATGAACTGGAGACGGTCCTTTCCACTGTCGTCCTCCTCCATCTTTTGAATCCACTCTTCAGGAACACCTCTCACTCTTGCAACTGCAATAGAAATAGTGGTGAACTCAGCGTCGATCATTCTTAGATCAGGGACTCTTCCGTTGGATAATTCTTCAATTATTGGGTTAATCTCGGTGATGTCAAGTCCCAGTCTGTAGACAGCATCACAGTCACCAGTCCTTTCACCCAAATACGTTAGCCACAGCGCACGAACCGTACCATCGGTATCACAAAGAACTCCCGAGCCACATTGAGAGCTGAGATTAGAGTCGATCTGCAGACCCTCCAGATTGGTACCTCTGTATCTGGGGGCCGTGGGGTTGCTGGGAACACCCAAGCAGGCAACATCAGACACCTTAGTCTCATCCGTCACAACCCTGTAATTCATATTATAACCAACAAAGATGACCTTGTCACCTCTCAACAGAGGCGTCTTGCTGAACTTGGGAGTGGTGACGGGCGCTAGAACCAGAGATGGATCGTACTTCACGATAGCATAGCCCTTTGAAGGATGCAGAAAGATCACCTTGCCTGGAACCACAATGGACTCGGCAATGGTGACATGGATATCCACCATATCGTGGGGAATGGCATATCTGGAAACCACAAGATAGCCCTTGGCTGCGTCTACAACCAAACCGTATGTCTTTCCTCTTACTCCTGGATAGGCATCGAGAGGGAATGGTATGGTGGATCCCACCAGGGCAAAGCTCCTCACCATTGAGGCACAGCCCTCTAAATCGGTGGGAATGTCGATGAACTTGGCATTATGTGGAACAATAGTTTTTGGTGGTAGGGGATGCTCTTGTAAAGTTTCAAAGTCCCACAAACCAGTGGTATCGTTCCTCGTAGCCATTCTCATCTCTGGGTTCCAACGTCTTCTAATGCAAGCAACAGACGTTCTGGGCACATGCAAATCGGTCAAATGACGACATTGAATCGATACCCACGTTTCATCTGGTATTTGTTTCATAATCTCAATGAATGTGTCCAAGTCTGGAGTCTCCTTCTCATCGACGAGATCCAAAATCCAACCAACCCTCTCGTTCTCATCAAACAGAAATGAACCTGACGCATCGTTCAAGAAGACTCCTTTCACAGGAATATCGTATAGACGAGCCATCTGGTAACTCACCGAGTTGAAAGAAGCCCCAGCAACAGTCAGATATCTGTCTGGAGTGATATCATGAAGGTTGCCCACAACGCATTCACAGCTGATATCTTCACCACCTCTCTGAATAGTGACATTGATCACTTTTCCTACCGAAGAGTCCAGAATGTCGTCCACGGTGATAAAGGTGGAAATGTCAATGTTGTTTATGGAAATCAGACAGTCTCCTTCTCGGATAAGCGTATCTGCTGGTCCCTGGGGAAGCACGACTTCGGCCACCAGTAAGCCATTTAAGGCTGGAAATTTTTCCCTCATTCTCTTCTCTGTGTCTTGTCTTAATCCCAGTCTCTGACATTTGTCAAAGGGCTTCAAGGCCCATTGCACCTGTATGGATCCTCTGGTGACGGGCTCTCCGTTTTGGATGCACTTCAGGGCTCTGGACACTCTGTAAACCGGAAGAAAGAAATCTGTAGATGACTCAGTACTACCACCAGCTTGAAGAGCAACAACATTACCATCGATATTGACAACTGGAGATCCAGAAGAACCCCCAGACGCACTTGCAGCTGCCTGGATGTACTCGGTATTGAAATCGTTGAAAGTCATCCCACCGTAGTCCGGCGAGTTACGGTCCAATCTCGAGATGAAACCTGCCAAAATCGAGAGCTTTTCACCTGAGTCATTACCAATAACTCTGATCTCGCAACCCACCTTAGCGAGCTCAGGTCTAAGCTCCAGGTCCTGCACCTCCATATACTTGATACCCTTTGGGTCGAACTGAAGAAACCCGAAATCGTGAACCGGATCTCTATAAATGGGTTTGACCTCACATTCTTCGTGGTTGTCAAACACAGCATATCCCACAAAAGGTCCAGCTCCAACAACGTGCCTGTTGGTCAGAATAAGACCTCTTACCGAGTCCACCACGAACCCAGTGGCCTCGCTGACTAACGACGGCTCGGAATCAAAGTTAGCTGTCTGGGCAAAATGGATTGAAACAACCGATTTGACCACTTTCTCAACTGTTTTCTGCCAAATACTGTCGTTGTCCACATGATGGCCTTGTTGTGAATACGATGGAGATCCGATATCTGAATGGCTATCTAGTTGGTCGTCTGAACCGTCGATATCCTCATCGATATCCATAGCTGAGTTTTTGTAGACATCTTGTCTTTTGTTTTTCTGAACTGCTGAGTTTTGTGAATTCTGGTCAAGTTCGTGACCTCTTTTCGAGGGTATGTTCGAACTTGTGTGATCCATTGGGGCTGATTTTTCAGTGCCTCTATAGATGTGCAGGTAAAGCTTGAAGTGCCACTAGTCGACGTAAGATAAGATAGCACAGCAAATCCGTAGCCACTGATATGCTTTTACAACAATAATCAAGCCTTCTTGAGTCCTTGAACCTTGTGACGGTTCGCGTATACCTTTCGTTTCTAGTTTACATATCTCGAGGTTTCGATTTTTCACTAAACATTATTGAGTCCCTGCACTACTGAGACGATTCCCGTTTCGAGAGGTATAAATGTCCCTTGACATTTTTCACAGCTTAATCTCGAACTCGGCACAGAACGCCATCTTCCAATCCTCAAACATTTTGAGATAAGCATGACTGGTGTATCTAACTGATGCACTTACCATGTCGCCGATAGTTGGTAATTCCATCCACTTTTCAGGGTTTCCGGAGACCATTTCCAGGTTTCGTACCCATTGCTTAGACGAGACCAATCTTTCAACCACTCCCACCCAGTAGCCTAGGTCTTGTTTGCGCAATCCTCCATTCTGCAGCTCATGGAGATTGTCATAAAAGCTCTTCTTCACGCCAATCTCACTGTTGCATTCACTATGGTACAACCGCGTATATGCAACAGCGACCAGGCCACATAGTAAAGCCCATTCGTTTTTGATCCTGTTTCTGAACTCGTTGAAACTCAGAATAATATTCTGAATAGTGGCCAATGGGATATCCAGTCGCCGACAGAATGTTTCCAATTGCTTCAAAGTCATTGGCTTTTTGGTCGACTCGATCTGAACATCTATTAGAGCAGAGTTGCCTTTAAGGGCGATTCCAGTCTCTTCTGGTAATGGGTGCTTTCTGGGACGACCTCTTTTTTTTGGCGTGGAATCAGCCGGTGATTGACTATCGGCATCTTCAATGACTTTCCTCGGCCTTCCAACTCTTCTCGCCGGCGAGGCTCGAGGTGTGTGTATTTTGATGCCTGGCTCGGTGTACTCTTGATCACTGATTTCATCAGGGTCTTCCTCACTACCATAATCAAACTCCTCCTGGCTGTCAAATATGTCGTCCTCGTCAATGACATCCTCAGAGTTTTCTGCGTCAGCCAGATCCAAAAGCTTTTTCGTTACATCGTTCACATTATTTGCGCTCTTCAAAGATGTCTCATCTGCATCCTTCAATGATTGAACCACTTTAGGCTTTGTGGGTGTGCTTTCTGGAGTGGCCAATTGTGTATTAACGTTCCTCTTTTTAGATGAACGGGTGGAAGGTGTCAGGCTTGGCGTCATCCTTCTTTTTCTCGGTGTCGTAGGGTTGGAAGCCGGATCAATGATGAGTTGCAGAAACGAGTTCACTATATTGTTGACCTGCTTGGGTGGGATTGGAATTTTATCAGTAGTTGGATCCGGCAAATTCAATCTCTCCTTCAATTGGACAACTGCAGCATACACTGACAAGTGATACTTTGCAAACTCGTAGCCCCCCTGAAGAAACTTTGACTTCTGGGTCGAGGTCAAAGACAGCGTCGTCGCATAAGAAATCAGCTGTGGAGGGTATGGTTTATCCTGGGAAGGAATCACATCCTGGATAGCTTGTTGAATCAATCTCGAGGTCATATTCGATATTTTGTGATTGTAGAAAGAAAAAAAGATGTGATGAACTGTCAAAACTCAGGGATCACACCCCTTCTAGGGATTGATTTGTCGATCTGGAAAAACGCGACACGTTTGGCCCGAACAGGGTTATTTCCGCATTTAGTAAATTGCTGATTTAGCCTTTTCACGACTATTAGAGTGCCGCTCCCAGTTTTGAAGGGTGTTTGAAAAGGTCGTGGAATAACGATTAAAACCAAAGGTTTGGCCAACCAGATGTTAGTTGATTACAAGAATATCAGGTAAACACCCTCAAGCACAAGACAGCAATACAACGACCAAAATGTTGGCATTTAAGAACCTTCAACTGTCCAAGCAGTGCGCTATGCAGATGAGCCGCCAATTCTCTGCATCTGCTCTTATATCACAAAAACTCCCAACGCTCACGGAGGAGCAGTCTGGGTTGCCCAAGGAGATTGTGAGTGGAGCTCCACCCTCTCTCTCCTCTGACAGAGTCGTGAGAATCTGGAAGGAGTCCAAGTCGGCTACTCAGAGCGGCAAGCACAATACCAGAAACTGGAAGTTGGACTGGGAAGTGCTAGGGAAAGGAAACAGATGGGAGAATGACATGATGGGTTACCAGGGAAGTGCCGATTACATGCAGGGAACTATAATGGCATTTGACACCAAGGAAGGTGCCATAAGATTTGCCACTGGCCAAGGCTGGGACTACTATGTCCAGGAACCAAGACAGAGAAAGTTCAAGAAGAAGGACTACTCCATCAACTTCTTGCACTCCACTGGTCCTTTGAAACATATTAGGACCAAATAGACGGAGCAAACTTGTTGTTATCTTTTAATCATTTTCAGTCTTAGATTTATTCGAAATTTTCGTCAAAGAGGTTTCTCCTTACAAGTCTTACATAATTAGGCCCCAACCCCGGCACCGCCACACGTAGTGTATTTGTCCAATTCTTAGTACCCTGGTAAACAGAATCGCGAGCGTTCGTTTTAAACAAGAGCCTCACACAAAAGCATTCTTAGTGTTTGCCGAGTAAATAATTCAGTGGGATCAAAAAGACCTGGAGTTTTAGGTTCCTAAGTTCTCCGAGTGCTCAGGCTGAAATTTGATAGACGCATATTTGATCTGTTGAACGCTGTCCACTGTTCATCCTTGTGTCTATTTTGATAGATACCTGTTCTAGTTGTGTGTTGCATTTCGCGGATATTCAACAAAGGGAGTATCGAATCATTTTCTTATAGTCCACCGGAATGTCTTTTCGAAGGCCTGATCACAGTCATCAGCATAGCGACTCGTATAAGGGTTCTCATAACGGGTCGTATAACGGGTCGTATAACGGGTCGCACAACGGTTCACAAGGCGGTTCACGGGCACCTTATGGCAAATCTTCTCGAATCTACGAGGATGGAGATGGTTACAGAGGTCGAAGCTTTGAGTCTTCAAATTCTGGCAGTTATCGCTACGACGATGAAAAATACTACAACGATCACCAATCCCTGTCAGGACACCACAAGCCACGCTACGAGGAGAGGAACTCCAGACCAGCGTATCAAAACCAGAGTTCTCACGGGTCAGCTACGGATGAGCTTTCTTTGAAGGAGCCATCTCCAATTCCAGAAGCTACGCTTGTTCCTCAGAACCATCTCATCTCCGTAGTCTCGAAGACTGATAATAGCGAGCTGGTGCCGAAGAAGAACTATATGGTCATTTATGATCCGGAAATCAAGAAGGATCCCTCCAAGGGCAACAAACCGTTGTATAAGGTACCTAGTCTGTCCGCAAAACCTGCAGTTGATCCAAGAAAGGGAACTGTGTATCCTTTCTATGAAAAGAGAGGCAGAAAGTCTAATAAGCGCGTTTTCAAGTCGCTTATTCCACCAAAGTACCAGTTTGACAAGCACTCCATTGGACCCAAGCCGGCTAATGAGGTGGTCATATGGGGATTTCCAAGCTCTACGCCAGTCTCCCAACTAAAGAACATCTTCAAGGCTTTCGGGACTATCATCGAATTCAAGTCGATCAATGACCCGGTGACAGCTGTTCCGCTTGGCATCTGTGTGGTGTCATTTGACGGCGATGTTGACAAGGCTCATTCAGCAGCTAGAGAGGCTGTTCAGCAGACCAATAAAAAGCGCATAATCTCTGGTACCACGATACAGACGGGAATGAACGTTGAGAACAGGCTACTGAATGAGACCACAAGAAGGGCTGTGGAGAAGCTGAAATATAAGAAACGGAAAGAGGAGCAATCTCAGAAGGAAAAGGAAGCGAGGGATCTCCGCAGGAAGGAGCAACAGGAATCTGCTACCAGAGGGGTTACTCCAAAAGAAAGGAAGCTACCTTCAGTTGTGAATCAACCTCCTTTGTCGGCCCCCAAAGTGCCAGCCTTTCTGCGATCTGAAGTAGAAGAGATAGCAGCGTTAAGCGAGATTTTGTCCTCAAAGAATTCCTCTCGCGAGGTGCTTAGCTACGCAGAGACACTCCTGAATGCTCCAAAGCTTACCAGTCATGACCGCCACATTAGGGATAGCAGCAAGATTGTCTTTCCTCGTGACATAGAGAAGCATATCAAAGGGATGCCATGTATCCTGATTCCAGACAGATATGTGCCTACCCGTGATATTGCACCCTATGATATCAAGAGAACTCTTGACAGATATGAGTGGAGTAGAGTCTTGACCCATTATTCGGGTTTCTACGTGGCATTCAGTTCACTGAAGGAAGCAGCACGCTGTTTCCACAAGGAGGACGGTCGCAGACTATTCCAGTACAAGATGTATATGGAACTGTTAGTCCCTCCAGACTTCAATGAGACCACCTCTTCCACCATCAGAGGCTCAGTGCCATCCCAGGCCAGTGCTTTGATTACCAAAGAGTTGGAGTCTTATTTAACAAAAGACATCAGGGATAAGATTATTGCGACCGCAATTCTTGATTTCTTGGACCCTGTGAACTTTCCAGAATCGATTATGAAACTCAAAGAGGAGCAAGAGAAGAAAGAGCGCGATGAGTTGGCTTTGAAAAAGCTCAATCAACCTACTTCTGGCGATTTTGTACCAGATCTGCCAGGTGTCAGAAGAAACAGTCAGTCTCTAGCTCAGCTTCCAACATTCAGAAGAGCAAAAGCGCCTACATCCTCAACTGGTTTGACCGATACCGGAAAACACCTTGATAGGAAAGCCAGATTGAACCTGATGCCGATGGCACATGCTCTGAACTACGAAAGCTCTGAAGGCGAAGAGGAGGAGGATGAAGAGGAAGCAGAGAAGGAAAATCTTTCAGATAAGGTGGAGAATAAGAAAGCGATCAATATTGAAAAGACTAAGAAGAAACAGAAGCTTGACAAAAACGGTACTGCTGTTTCCACCTCATTCTCTTCTGATGATGAAGAATCTGTTGAGTTCAAATCAGAGGGAAAACGTGACTCTGCTTCGGAGCCCACATCTCCTGAACCTGAGCTGAAGGTGAAAACCGAGGGCACCGAAATGGAGGTTGATACTCCTTTCTTCGTTAATCAAGACTATGCCAAGCTGGACAAACGTTATCAACCAACGACGGGGCTTCCGATACCTGTTTTCGATGAGCCTTCCCAGCCTTCTCTAACAAACCTTCAGACTATACAAGGCATTGTGAAAGATGATGAAGACTTCTTGCTTCTGAAATCCATAGTGAGCGACTCTTCAGATGTGTCTACATTGGGCAATCTGCAGTACTGGGCTTGGAAGAAGCTTCACGTAAGCGATAGCATGCACCCATCATCTTTCGTTGGAGAAGTTGAAGAAGTAACCATACCGGAGCTTCAAAATAAGACTGGATCAGTCAGGACGGAAGGATATCAGAAAATCCTGGACAGTCAAAAAGTGAATTACTTGCCTCATAGGCGTAAGGTCCACAAACCATTAAATACCATTCAGACTGAGGAGGAAGATGTCCAGGCTAGCAATGCCGGCCACAGTTCGCGTGTCAATCGTGCAAATAACAGAAGATTTGCGGCCGATATCAGTGCTCAAAAGCAGATTCTCGGAAGCGAAACCGACATTCTTGACCTCAACCAATTGACCAAAAGAAAAAAGCCTGTTTCGTTTGCTAGGTCAGCCATCCATAACTGGGGTCTTTATGCTCTTGAACCAATTTCCGCTAAGGAGATGATCATAGAGTACGTTGGAGAAAGATTGAGGCAACAGGTTGCCGAGGTTAGGGAGAAGAAGTATCTCAAGTCTGGAATTGGTTCAAGTTATCTGTTCCGAGTTGACGAGAACACCGTTATTGATGCGACCAAGAAAGGTGGAATCGCAAGGTTCATCAACCATTGTTGTGTTCCCAGTTGCACTGCGAAGATTATCAAGGTGGAAGGTAAGAAAAGAATTGTGATATATGCTCTCAGAGACATCGGGACCAACGAAGAGCTTACTTACGATTACAAGTTTGAGAGAGAGACCAACGATGAGGAAAGGATTCCATGCTTGTGTGGGGCGCCCGGGTGTAAAGGGTATCTTAATTGATAATTGTATTATATGTATAATAAGAGAAGATGAAGAAGCAACACTGATGTTCAAAATCAAGGTCTCCGTACGAGTTTGATGTTTCAGTCTCCATGTCTGGCTGGAATGCAATTCGATATTTTATTTTTCCCCCACAGCCAGTCTGCAGGCGCGCGCGTCCGGGCCGACTCGCGATGAGCTTTCACTCAACCTTGCCCTAAGGATTTCTTTATAAGAGGCACACAGAAAAGCCTAGAAAATAGTTCGAAAACCGCTATTTTGATAGATGATAACCGGTAGGGAGGCAAGATGCTTGATTCGCCAATCGCGAGTGCGACTAATAACGGGAAGCGCTTTTCGGTGTGCGCGTTGCGCATTCAGTACGCGGTCTATCAGAATGCATGAACAGAGTCTGAATGAAAAATCAACCAAGACTGTCTTTCTACTAGAAGACCTTCCCAAAATCGATAGCGGTGCTCTTGGGGCACTGCCTCAAACTAATGGAAGGGAAGATTCCGAAAAAACAACCGAGAACGGTGTGGATGATGAAGAACTGGAGTTCACAACATTCTATCAGCAGATCAAGAATACCATCGATAAGTACAGTTCTCTCCAGGAGGAATATGTGGTGCTAATTCAGGTAGGGTCATTCTATGAGCTCTACTTTGAACAGGCAGAGAAATATGCCGGGGTATTGGGTATTTCATTAACAAAGAAGAAGCTGAAGAAACAGGATGTGGCTTTCGCGGGGTTCCCCGATTACCGATTGAACAAATACCTAAATTTGATTTTCAAGCTGGGGTTGAAGGCTGTTGTGTGTGATCAGGTTGCTGATAAAGTGACTAACAGAATAGAGAGACCGGTGACCAGACTGATAACTCCTGGTACTGTCATGGAGGACGAAGTCAGAGACTACCATTACAACAACTACCTGCTTACTATATCCTTTCCCGATGACCCATTCAAGGATTTGGCGAACATGAAAATTGGACTAGCCTGGGCTGATGTTGGACTGGGAAATTTTCATATACTAGAGACCAATTTGAACGATCTCATGCCCAATATCACCAGGATCAACCCTAGTGAAATCGTGATAGACAGGTCCATAGACACTGAAAAACTGGTCTCAGGTCGTTGGTATCCTGAACTTGGTGATATTAGGAATTATTATATCACTCGAAGAGCATTTCCAAGCTCGAGAAAGAAGCTTTCTTCGTTTCTAGATAGGTTCCAGGAAAGCCCCAGACTCATGACATCTCTAATAGAAACATGGTCCACCAAGGAAAAAGCTGCCTCTACAATGCTTCTGAATTATTTGGACGAATGCATTCCGAATTATAATGTGGGATTTAGCTTGCCTCAAAGATCGCTTCCTGAGTCATTGATGAGTATTGACTCACGGGCTGCTACAGACTTGGAGCTCACCAGCACCATCAGAGGCGGTTTTAAAACAGGAGCACTATCAACAGTTCTGGATCATACTTACACACCTCAAGGATCACGTTTGTTGAAGACCTGGCTGCTTTCACCGTCTACCGATGTCGCTGAGATCAGCAGAAGGCAGAAGTTTGTGAGGATCTTTCTGAAATATAGACTTATTACTGACGAGCTCAGAAGTCTTTTAAAGAACATGTCTGATGTTAATAGAATTCTGAGAAGAATTGCCAATAGCAGGGCCGAAGCGTCTGAGCTTTTGGATCTATCACGAACTGTGTTTCTGATCCAAGAGATGAAACTTTTGGTGGAAACATCCCCAGCCGAATTCAAACGTTTGATCAAATCTTGTCTGAAAATAGATGAAGAAATTGCAATACTTGCAAGAACCATTTCTGAACAATTAGAGCCAAGTTCTGAAAGTTTGCCGGTTCTTCCAAAGATTGACTTTGGGAACCAAAATCGTGCATGGTCTGTGAAACCTTCGTCTTCGGCTAAACTGATGAAATTGAAGGAGGAGTTCAATGAACATATCGAGAAACAAAGCTCATTAGAAGAAGAAGTTCGTGAGAGTCTTTTGAAGCACGGATTCACCGGCTCTCTCAAATTTTCCAGAGACCTTCGAACCGGTGAGTTCGTGATCGATGTCAGGTCTAGCAGTAAGTCATTGACAACCGTTCTCGAGAGTTCGGGAATCTCTTATAAGGATAAGAATAAGTCTGGTGCCAAAATCATAAGCAACGAATGGAAACGACTGGGACATGCCATGATTTATCTTTCGCAGGCCATATTCGAGGAAGAGGACAGACTTATAGAAGAGTTGAAAAATTCGGTCCTGGGCTTGTCTCACAAATTCAGAAAACTTTCTCCCAATATAGAGTTTCTTGATTTGATGATGTCATTTGCAGAACTTTCAAGAGACAAAAATTTGGTGTGTCCAGAGGTGAACGAGGAAACAGAGCTGGTCATTCACGAAGGTCGTCATGTGGTAGTGGAGGAGGGTCTGAAGGATTCCTTAGTGGTTTCTGAAAATTTCACTTCCAACTCGTGTGAATTAGATTCAAAAGGAGCAAGTGCTTGGGTTATTACCGGACCAAATATGGGAGGAAAAAGTACGTTTTTGAGACAGAACGCCATCATAGTTATCATGGCTCAGATGGGTTGCTATGTCCCGGCTGCTTCTGCTAATATTGGAGTAATCGACAAGATTTTCACTCGAGTGGGCTCTTCTGACAACATTTATCGTCACCAAAGTACGTTCATGGTGGAAATGAACGAAACTGCAGTGATATTAAGAGATGCTACTCCGAGGTCTCTTGCAATTGTTGATGAGCTTGGTAGAGGAACTTCCACGAGAGAAGGAATTGCTGTTGCATTTGCCTCGCTTTCTTATTTGGTGAAGAATAGCTCATGCAAAGTTCTTTTTGCTACACACTATGGTCCTGAGATTGCAGAGTTGATCAGTGAGGATGAGGAACTGGCTAAGAAAGTGAAATTCTACATGTCTTCTGCGACTTCTGTTAGGAGAAGCTCTACTGTGCTCCCCATTGACGAGAAATTGATATTTGACCACACTCTTCGAGAAGGAATCAGCGATCATTCTCATGCCTTGGATATAGCCGAGATTTCCGGGTTTCCTGGTGAGGCCATCAAGCTTGCTGAAAAGGCTCTGTTGCGTCTAAACGAGAGTGAGAGTTAGGCGAATAGACAGCGACTTTTATTATATATAAACATTAATTAGGTCCCGGTCCCCTCTGATTGCCATTAAATGGATAATACTGTTGTTGATGGGGGTAGCTGTACTGGTTGGAGTCTGGTGAATGGAATTGAGCACCAGGTTGGCCAGGCTGACCTTGTGGACCTTGCTGACCAGGTGCACCAGGTTGAGGCTGTGATCCTTGGAACTGAGGCTGAGAATAACTCTGACCATAATTATTCTGGCCATATTGAGGAACACCCAACTGGGGGTTGAAACCTGGATATACCTGATTTTGATTTTGATTCTGCATTGGCATTGGTGCTCCCTGCTGTGACGAGAACTGGGTACTCAATTGAGCTAAAACGTTCAACTGTTGTGGGTTCAATTGACTTATTTGGTTCATCAACGATGCCTGCTGAACGGGATTCACGTTTTGCACATTTGGGTAGATTTTCTGTGAGTTATAAGGTGGAAAACTCTCCATGTTACCCAGCAGGTTGCCCTGCATGTTGCCCTGCATGTTGTTGAAAGGAGGCAGCGGTTGGTTTTGAGGAAGTCGTTGAAACATTAGCATTTGTTGATGGACCTGCTGGTTGTTTATGGGTTCTGTTCTTGCTTGGGGCAGACTAGATCCAGGATTTGGAAGCGAAACGTATTGAGAGCGGTATGGATCAGATGGCAGATTGTGGGAAGCAGGTCTTTCACCCATGGCTTTTGTCTTTGGCTTCTTGCTCTTATTTTTCTTCTTCTTTTGCTGTTTCGAAGCTTGCTCTTTCTCGTCGTCTGAAAACTCTTGTTCGTCCTCGGGAAGTTCCTCGTCATGACAATTGCTAGCGTCTGTACCCTTTATACCTTTGATGCTGTCAGTCAGAATGAACTCCGAATTTGGAATAACATAAAACACCTTGGAGCCTTTTCTCTCTTTATATTTCAATGCATCTGCATCCGAGTTGAACTTCACTCTATACAAAGGCGATTGCAATCTTCCAAATACTTCGAACACCATACCCAGTGGAGACCGATCTTCCAGGCACAGAATGGAGTTCTCTTTCAAAACACGGAACTCACCCGACCCGTTAGCCTTGATTATCACATTTTGTTCAACAACAGCAGAAATATTGCCCACATATTCAAGTGGAGTAGTAGAGTCGATTTTGAAGTCTTCAGGCAAGGTGGGTGCAGCCTCATCCACAACCTCGTTCTTGGATATGATAGGGCCATCGTTGACCTCATCTCCGGCGTCCTCCAATTCTTCACCAGAGTCACCAGCACCCTGCATGTCATCATCATCATCTATTTCTTCCTCTGAAGATTCATCAGAAGAGGATGTATCGCTATCACTATCACTGTCATCTGACTTCTCAGAGTCTGAACTGAGCTCTCCAACCTCAAATTCGTCAGAGGAGTAATGGGTTATTTCTGTTTTCTGTTCCTCATCTTCGTTATTCTGATGTTGAGATTTCTCCTCGAGATTTTCAGAAATAATCGCGAATCGGGCTTTGGCAGACTCTGTGATCTCCTGTGTTTCAATGATATCGCTTTCTATCTGCGTACCAGAGGCCGCTTCACTCAATGAAGTTATCGGCTCTACAGACTCCACCGCGGGAATTTCGGAGGTGATACCTTCGGAGCCTGCCACTGCAATTCCAGCATTATCGGAACTTTCAGTCTTATTTTGTTCCGAAGACTGCATTTTATCCGGTTGTGTCAGTTCTTTATAAGTTAAGCTTACTGTATGTGTGAAAAAAAAAATATGTTTATGGTAGTGTGATGACGACACGAACGCCGCATGAAAAGGAAATTTCGCAGATTCTACAATTATAGGCTAAGTATTGGCAAGATGTCTAATTTACATGTATATAATTGAACTGATGGATCGGGGAAGAGGAACAACCAATGCAGTTTTTTTGCTTTTTCATTTTGACAATCTGCTGATTAAAGATTCAGCTGTCGTCAGTTCTGGGAAATCCATACTGGTTCTTCCTTCGAAGGAAGTTGCATTCTGGTCTCTTCTGTACTGATCTAACGACGCACGTCTGGATACGTCCAAAGATCTTCTGGTGGCTTCCAGAGACTGCCTCTGGTGGCGAATGGAATTGCGCAAACTAGAAAGACGGTCTTCCCCCTCAGCGCCCTCACGGATGACGGCAGAAGGAGGGGATCTCAAAGTCAAGGAAGGACTATGAATGTGATCACCTCTGTTGAAGTCCATTGGAATCTCTTCAGTGTTCACAGTATCAGAAGATGGGAATCCCACTCTATCCGAGTAGGGTGACCTGGTGGAGTTATGCTTTCCGAATAACCTCTTCACAAATGATGGTCTCGTTCCTCCTGTCCCGTTCAAAGAGTCACGCCAAGCGACTCCAGCGTTCAATGGAGACGAAGGGCCAGAAACAGGTGCCTCCAGCGTATGCTCCTTCGTGTAGGCCGAAACCTTGACACGGTTCGGATCTGTTGGATCATAGTTAAATGGATATTGACTGAAATCTCCGCGGCTGACACACTCACGAATGATATCCACATCCTTGGGCTTGTAAATCTTCTGGTAAAAATCAAAAGAGAATCTTGGAATAATACAGATGAGGATACCGATGAATAAACAGGCCCAGAATGCCGTCGCACCGTAAAGTCTGGCACCGGTCTTGTAGAAGTCACCCGAGTAGGTTGATGAAGACCACACACCTGTCCACGCAAAGACAACCAAAATCGAAAGAGCAACAATCAAAGAGGACAGCCAATCCCATCTGTATTGGTGGAAAAGAACATATAGGTTGCACGAAACAATTGCAATTGTAGCAACAATACAACCCATCCAGTATCTGTGGTCCAAGGTAAGACCACTCGACGAGATGATACCGTTCTTATAGTAAAGAAAGTATGGGAAGAAGAAGGAGATCAGGGATTGATAGAAACCATCAATCATGTACCACCAGAACTTTTGCAAATTCCACTCAGATCTAAGGATACCGGTGCGGTAGAGCTGAGGAACCAGCAACGAAACGTAGTCGGGAACATCCTGGTCAAAGATACCCATAAAGATGATGGGCAACGATGTAAATGCCAGATTATAGAACATGAGGTAGGTGTACTCGAAGAGGTAGGAACCATCAAAATTGGAGTAAATACCAAACCAGAAAAGCGCAAGGGTGAAGATCACGTTCTTGTAGAAGAAAGAAGGAATCATCTCTGATAGTCTCTTGTAAGACCATCTTCCATGTACCAAAATCAATCTGGCTAAGAATCTGAATTGTCCAATACCATAATCTGAGGACATCACAGCCTGTCTACCCTCTTCACCTGCAATACCAACACCAACGTCAGCAGCCTGGATCATGGCAACATCGTTAGATCCATCACCAATGGCTAAAGTCATCACGTCCAAGGTGTCTTTCACCAATTTGACAACTGCAGCCTTTTGAGCTGGAGAGACACGGCAACACAGAACAGCTTTACACTGCTTACAAAGTAAGAGGAAGTTCTGTTCACACGAGGGACTCAAAGCCAACTTCAGAGCATCACCATCAATAACCAGGCCAATATTTGCGGTTGGTGGTTCGTGATCCTTCTTAGCATGATCAAGTTCTTGTTGAGAACCAGTCAAGCCAAACTTGTCAATCATGTACTTCGAGATCAGAGACTCCACAATTTTCTTTTTGTCACCTCCAAGCTGTCTCATCTTCTCCTCGCCTAGAACAGTCTCGATATCTTCGCCTTCGGTCTTCACAACCAAAAGATCCATTTCCGTGTCCAGAAGGTTACAGGAGAAACCAATGTTGATGGCGGTTTCAACCTTATCACCAGTCAATACCCATAGCTTGATACCCGCTTTGGCCAGTAATGCAATAGTATCTGGGACACCCTCTTGCAAACGATCCTCGATGGCAGTGCCTCCAAGCAGGGTCAATTCACGCTCAATTGAATCAGCGACTTCTTCCATTTTGCCTTCACGATCCACCAGCGAGGCTGCTGCAGCCTCGTGGGCCTTCTGCCAGCGTTGGTACTCACTCCAAGTTAGTTCTCTCTGAGCAATACACAGGGTTCTCAAACCTTCGGTTGCGTATTGTTCGAGATGAACAGCGGTTTTGTCGGTCAATGCCTCATCGTTATCTTCGGACAAACGTGAATAGATAATGGAGTCGGCACCCTTACAGATCAGCAAGGCAGATGGCTCGCCACCAGGTGTGGACGGAGGAATCTTAATGATTGCACTCATTCTCTTTCTGGTAGAATTGAACTCGAGAATGTTCAAAACTTGGTATTCTCTTTCGACACCTTGAACATCTATAATGACTCCCTTCTTCGTTCTACCAATAAAAGAAAACCCAGTGTCTCTTGCTGTGGCCACCAGGGCGGCCTCATCTGGGGATTGTGCTTTCAACTCGAGCCTGCCTGGTTGCTTCTCAGATTTTTCAGTGATAACTGAATGGCATAATGCTAGAGCCAGCATGAAATGCTCAGCAGCTTTCTTCTGAGCATCTCCCTTGGCTCCGCCTAAGTCCTGGACAAACTCTTTAGAGATGAAGGTCAATTCGTCGATGTACAATTGGTCGTTTTTGGCGATAGACTTGAGCTGATCAAACATCTCAATCTTGTCCTTCGCGATCTCCTTGAGTTCCCTGGAGGACTCTTCTTCAACGTCGATTCCCTGTCTTTTCCTGATACCGGCATAGGCTTCAGTATATGCTCTACCGTAAGAAACTCCATTGATGGTACATTTTTTGAATTCCATCACGTTCTGAGTCAAAGTTCCTGTTTTGTCACTGAAAATGTACTCGATTTGACCCAGGTCATCCGAGATATTCCATGACTTCGGCGTGCACGGATAGTCCAGCTTTGCAAAGTACATCAACACATCAGAGTATATAAAGAAAGCCTGAGCCGTCTTGATGATCTCAATAGAAATGTACAGCGAAATTGGAACCAACGACTGGTACAGAATAACAGCCACGAAAAAACTCACTATACCATTAGCTGCTGGAGACCCTGCAATCGTACCAAACTCGTAGTACTGCCGAGAATTGTGTTTTGACTGGTAGTATATACCATTGACCAATCCGGCGGCCAAACAGAGGGCAAACAGCAAGACGAAGTTAAGGAATACAACGACGTTCAACTCTCTCGTCATCCGAGAACGTTTTGTTGGAGTGACTCCGGCATTGAGCATGATCTTGGTCTCAGCTCCAGTGAACAGAACGATACCAATAGCCCACTTTGTGTTTCTCAAGGTGACACCACGCAAAAGCAGGTTGTTAATGGTGACGGGCTCATTGCTCATGTTTTCTGGATCTGCATGGCCATTCACGTAGTATTTCAGATTTCCTTGGTAAGAATACATGTTGGCATGGGGGCCCTCACTCTCCACGTAGAACTTGGCCTTTGCCAGATCAGAGGCATGCTTCACGTAGGTGCTTGAACACTTGAGGGCCTGTCTGACCTTCAAATTAGTCTCACCATCGAGGTTCTTGGTCTCAACGTAGCATCCACCATCCGCATCAGAGGTGGCCAAAATCAAGATATCTGCAGGCACTTCCTCGTTGTTTTGAACTTTCACCATGTCACCAACCTTGATATTCTTCCAGTAATCCTTATGGAAAGAGACACCAACAGACTTGGCACTGGCCTTTCCAATGAAAGGTTTGACTCTAGTGTCATGGCGGTCCTCTTCTTCGAAAGGGTTATCAACGGCAGTGGTGCTGGAACCAGAACCACCACTTCCCAAATTATTCATGTCCTGGAGTTGGAAAGAAGTTCTTCCGGCATCATCAAAACTATCCAGGGAATTTCTGCGAGAAGATAACTCAATTCCTCTCCCAAGCTTCTCTTCGCGTCTCTTGGCTCTACCCTCTTTGGTAGAAACTCCTTTCACCAAGTGGATGAATTTGAACAGTAGCCTCGAATTTGCCTTTTTAAATTTTCTCCACGCGGAAACGTTGTCGGAAAGCGTGTTTGGGTTGTAGATCCCCTCCAGAGTGTGGGTTCCCTGGTTGTTAACCTCCATATCCAGAACGGTACGTCTGGAGTCTTCAAGTGCATCTTTGAAAGCCGTCAGAATGACAATCACAATCAATGGAACGGCAGCCATACCTGGAGAAGCAACTCCGAAAATCGAAAACGCACCCAGAATGATCAGCACTAAGAAATACACATTGGCAACGTTCTTGAACTGAAGCATCAGATTCTTGGGCACAAACGACAGAGGAGTATACTTGGTCGTTCTCACCTTGTTTCTAGCGTACACGGAGACAGGTTCACCCTTCTCATTCAGCATCTCCTGGGGAAGTGGCAAATTCCAGTACACCGTCCTGAATTTCTCGCGGGCACTTTTTGCTTCCTCGTCCTCACTGTCAGATTCTGGATCGTTATTGGTGCTGAATTGGCGAAAGTTGCGGCCGATCGAATTTGATCTCCACTTGAAAGTCTTGTGCCTGCCAAGTGGTTTTCCCTTTTTGTTCCTCTGAGTACCCCATCTGTGACGTTTCATCACCGTGTGGTTTCTCTGAAGATCCACATCTTCGCTCTCACCCAGATCACCCAGATTTATCGAGTCGTCTCTCTCAAAAGTGGCCGCCTCCATCATGGCCGGAGTCTTGCTAAGGCTGTCCTCGGACAACCTCACGGAATTGTCATCGTCACCCGGTTGGTACGAGGAACCGCTAAACTGTATCTTCGGGGTGTTGAAGGCAACAGAAGGGCTCTGGCGGCCGTTGCCGACATTGTTCCCTTGTCTTTTCAATATGCTCGGCTTCCTTTGCCGAGAAACTGTTTCAGAGCTATCGTTAAAGTTCACCTCATTAAATTCCGCATCGTCCAGAAACGGAGAAGTCAAGTGTTGTTGGTTAGACATTTTTGCATTTCCCAACCTCACGGGGCGTTTTCAGATGCGTGGTGGTGATGTTCGCAAAAAAGCCTCGAAGGGAAAAATTGGGCGGTCCTATAAAAGCAAGCGGAGCCGGTGTGAAACGTCGGCTTTAACTCAATCGATTGGAGACTTGCAACGGAAACACACGATTGGTCGAATGTGTCCGGAAAAGTCACAAAAGCCAGTATAGAACACGAAACTTGCGAGTTTATGTGATAGGAAGAATGTATTTGTAAGAGGAGGATGTGATCCCCTGGGATCGTCTAAGGTCCTCGCACTTTCCCGGCACACTTCTTCGTAAAGGCACGTCTGAGCCGATCCCTTCTGATTATGTAATGGATTGTTCCCCTGATGTGCGGGAATAGTTTGAGCTGTGCACACTCTAACAACTCAGTAGAGTTTGGGTCTTTATTGTTGTAGAAGCCAACAAGCTTTCAGTTGCGGGTATCGATCTGTTTTAGGCGCTTTTTTCACAAAACCAAATTGCATTCAAAGGCATCGCAAATAATTCTGCAAAATTCTCATTATCTTTTTCGTCATCGAAGCTCATATAGATGCGTTGATGCTCTTACACTAGCAACTCCACATTTAACACTCACAGTCTGCCTCTCTTGATGTCTACACAGCGACAAGGCAACGAATTGCTCATAGGACCTGACATAAGCATTCCAAGGACCTCTTTTACAGCATTCCGGCTTACATATTGTAATCCGAAGGAGATTTACGAGAGCTCGCGGGTTGTATCTATTGGCCCGATTCCACATCTATGGCTTGGAAGCTCAGAGCCATGTTTCTTGAAGAAGTTTTCGGAGAAGTTCCACATAGTCACCAAGGCGAAGCAGATGGTAGGCTTGGTTGACAACATGATTGGTGGTTCCGAGAGTGTGGTTGATGGGGTCGGTAACTTTTATGCTACGGAAGACCTTGAACCTGGAGCGAGATCTCCTGCCAAACGAGGATCACGGATAAGAAGGACGAGGTCTGAGCAGACACCAATTGCTTTGGACTTTTTCTTGAGCCACGACTCAGCAAGTGATGATTCAGATGAAGAGGATGATGATCTGCGACGTACTCGCAGTCTAGATTCGGGAATGGTTGGCTCCGTGTTTAGTGCAGAACGACACATGAAGCAACGATTATGGAATGCTAAAAGTGATGCTCTTCTTCTTCTGGATCACACAGATGCAGATTTGCAAGTTTCCAATAAAGATGTTGACTCTTTGAGAGACTCCCCGAGAGATTCCTTGGAAGACTCCTTGAGGGACTCTTCTTCCGAGTCGTTTGTCACTGCCAATGAGTACAACCTGGAGTCTACCCCAGACGACCAAGACTCTGAAGATTCCGTTAATGACGAAGTATCTGAACACGAGAGCAATAATGATAATGCTAATGATAATGAAACAATCCAAGAGGCTTCGGTGAGAACCTTCAACGGAACTATCTTAACTTCCGGTTCAACTGAAGCAGCCATTGAGAAGCCTGAGGTGGTCGCCGCTGTGCCGCCTCCTCCAGGCCTGCAACAACATAATGGAATATTATCCCGGACTTCCTCGGTAGCTGATGGTGCACGCCCAATTGTCAACGCTGTCTCTTTCAGCAGTCCAGTTCCACTGGTTCGTCCGAAGACTGGTCTGTTGAAAAGGCGAAAATCTGCCAAAGTTCTACACGATGTTCTCCCAGAGCCAGAGTTTATTACCGATGCCCATGTAAAGATCAGTACTCTGAAAGTCCCTCATTTCAAGCTACAAAAACAGCTGCGCAAACGGGCCGTGTGGGCCCGGGCCAGATTTCTGATGGATATAAACCGCGTTGAAAGAACCTTGAAGCTGGACAGGTTCTTCTCCAGCTTTGTGAAGGGTGAAGTCATCAAGGTTGAGAAGATGCTTGTAATGGTGCTAGGTGATGATAACATTAGAGAGTCCACAACGGGAGATCGAATCCTTGAACGCTGGAAAGAGTATGTGGTAGTTGCTCGTTCTAGAAACGATTATGAAGAGCCTCTGCTCGTCCAGTTCTTCAAGGATAGAGACATATCCATCGTTGGAGATGTTGAGCAGACAATCACAGACCTAGATTTCAAAGTGAACATCTCGTCCACCACTGTGAGACCTTACAGTGCATTGGACAAAAATCTCTGTGTCACCATCAAGAAAGGAGATCAGAAAGTGCGATATATCTTACAATGCCAGGCCCAGTCATCTTCGTTGAAGTGGCTTCATCTTTTTCAGATGGTGCTAGGTCAATCAAGCAAGGGTCAGGTCACCAAGATATTTCTTCCCCATCTTCACCTGAGCCTTGGAATCAGGCTTCCTAAAGATGCACTCTCAATAAAATTTGCAGAGACAGCTAACTCGCATACACTTGAGTTGTCCTACAATCCCATTGGATACAAAGTATCGAAACTTCCGATCTATGACTACATCATAGACGTGATCATGGCAGCACTCAAAACGATGAACCCGGACAAGGTATTTTCACAGAGACAAACCCAAAGGCTGTTGGAGCTAACATCAAACCATTCCTCTCTAGCATTTGCTTGGAGGCATTATGACAGGCTGGAATGGGTATTTGGTGAGAATCTGAAGTATCTTTCTGGGCAAATTCTTGAGCAAACACATGATCTGGAGCTGAGACAAATGGTGCACTATTCTAGACACGTTCTTACCACTGATGGCCTCCTGATACACGAGCCTCCCCCTGTGGAAGGATTTTTGGCTCTACTTACCAATAGAGGTGGGAGTATGATATCAGCATTGGGAAGAAATGTATACAGGCTGGTCTATTGCTTTACAAACGACAATCTCTTGATGTTCACGAGATTCTCCAATGCCGTTCCATATTTTGAGCGCCCGGATATCATGTCACCAACTGGTGAGGTGCTGGATGCAGCAGCTCTACAAAAAGCTCGACAGTCACGGCCTCTAGTCTCTGATGTGTCGATGTACCCTTTAGACTCGGATGATCATGTCACATGGCTGAACCCAGAAATGTCCAAGGAAGACTTTGAGAGGAACGATCGCAGAGCTTTGTTAGAAATGGAAAGAAGAGCTGCCCAGGTTGTTCGTGCCAGTGGAATGGTTGATTTATGTGATGTTTTGGAAATCAAAGCCTTAGACTCCTCGCAGCTGAAGCACATAGTCAACCTGGCAGGTTCACTTGCTTGGACCGGTGCTCCTGCTTACGCAAACGATGATTCTTTCAAAGACTCCAGTTTTGAGGTGATTAGAAGAGACGGTACAAGACTAGTTTTCCAGGCCTTTTCCTCCGAAGTTAGGCAAGAATGGATGGACCGACTGCGCAGTATCTCGGAATATTGGACGAACCGCAAGCGTGAGGATATGATTGATCTGGTTAGGGTTCGTGAGAGGAACATGGATAACCTCAACGTTGATGAGTATACCGAGTCTACTATCGCCGAGTCAACGTCGAAGTGGGAGAACTCAATGGGATCTGCTGATCCCCATGTCTATCCTATTACATCTCATGCTATGACTAGAACAGTGGTACGGTGTGGCATTTTATATCAGAAGCCGAAACGCCATTCTGCTTTCCGGAAGTACTATGTGGTTCTGTGTCCTGGTTTCTTGCTTCTTTATCGAATGTTCAGGAGAAGTGCAAGAGATAGCACTATCAAGCCAACCACTTATTACCGCCGGTACATGTCGATTCCCCTAAAGGATTGTTACATATACTCGGGGGAGTCCACTGCTTTAGATCTGCTGAAGAGGAATACGACTTTTGACCATCTACATCCCGGGCATCACTCTTTGCCCCGTGTTTATCCCGACGGCTGGAAATCTTCGGAGGAAGAGCCGTCTCGTTGCTTTACTATATGGTTTGGTTCGAAACGAGTACTGGTACAAAATTCGAAGGACAATGACGGCAATCCAGGGATTATAAGAGCTGTTAATCGGTTGGGTGTCACTGGTCGCTCTGCCGTGTTCATGGCTAGATCAAGGCAAGAGCGAGATATCTGGGCTACTAACATTTTTGTTGAGATTGAGAGGTTTTCCGCACCTTCTCATAGTGAGATTAACCTACGATAGGAGATTAACACCGTTCTCTGAAATTGTGATCTTGAGAACTCGAGATTCCTTGGTTCGTGAAAAACAATTTCCACAATTATCGCTATATGAAGCCAGAACAACGCTGTTCCTATTTTTCTATCTTTTTCTCATTAATGCTTCTCGCTGCTTCAAAGGGTTTCATTCAATGCATCCTCGACATCCTTCACCAAGTCGCTCCATCTCTGTTTACCCTCAAACTTCCCATGGGCCTCCACACTCCTTGATTGGCCTCTCATACTATTCAGTCCCTCGGTAGGACTGACTATGTCCTGACTTGACTCACCTTCAGTTGCGCTCTCGTCGTCCTCATCAGACGAAGACTCGAAGTCCGATTCATCAAACTCAAGCCCAAGACACTGACAGATGTACTCCATGACATCGTCCCATCTGGTCACGTTCATCACACTGTGTCTATTGTTCAGGAGTTTCATATCTGGTGTCGTAGTCACCTCCACAAACACGTTCTTCTGTGTCGGAAATGCTTTCAAGTCGCGCAATGGTGTGGTGGATACTGCCACGGTTGTTACCTTCTCAAGTTTCGAATGGCGCGATGAAATGTAATTGGAATAAACGTCTTTGAGCAGGGCTTGGCTCTCTTTGTTTCCATCCTGAAGAAAAGTGTGAAACTTTTTGATCAAAGAGGTGATGTCTTCAAACCCAGCGTCATCTTTCGAACCACTGCCTACAACCTCATGGACTGCCACTGGTGAATCTAGACTGGGCACATCATCGTATGTGAATATACACACAACCTCTATTCTGATCAACGTCATGGACATAATGATGTTTTTTATCACAGTTAACGATTCCTGCGTCGGCGTGAGCTGGTTGATAATCAGCAGGATGGTAGCAGGTTTCTCGAGGTTCATGCTCAGTATGGAGTTCGTTCCAGTTGCAGAAACAGGTGGCTGTTTGATCGTTGATAGAGAAGCCCTCGAGGAACGAGGAGGGGCTCCATGCAGATCTGTCTCTGGTTCAATAGAGCCTGATAACATGTTTGACGGGAACATCAAATTCAGGTCGCTGAGAGCTGCTCCCCATTTCTCCACGATGGGAGAAACGGTTCCGCTCAGGAAAATGGCACCTTTGTCCAGAGTGCCCAGTTTGATCACCGAAGGCGAAGGTGTGGAAATAAATATACACTGCTTTCCCGTGGATGTCTGAGGAATGTCAAGTGATGAATTGCTCATACCAGAAACCAGTCTAACAGTATAGTAAGATTTGCAACTGATGTCCAGTATGAGGAGTTGGTACGAGAACAGATAGCAATAGCTCATCGACCAATTGATCTCATCTTTGGAAACAAGCATTTTGTCGGCCAGTCTCAACAGTCCGAAGGAGTCCAGTATTGTGTCAGATAATTTGAGCGATTCGATAGCGAGCAACGAGCTAAGAAAGAGCGACCGTCTCAGAGCCAGGTCTATCTCGTCATCCTGTGTTAACCTCAACGTGGAAGAAGCAGACGACTCACTGACGGAAGATATAATGGAGCTGATTGCAGAAACAGAAGAGCCCCGTGATGTTCTTTTCTTATGAGATGGGATGAATCCAGCATCGAGTTCAACCGGTGGAGCAAGTGCTTTCGATAGTCCGTTTCGAGTGACCCTGAGCGAAGAGTTTCGACTGTGACTAGCAGCCACCGGACTTCGATAACTGTTTCGATAAAGAACCTGTTGTTGGTGTTGTCTGGGAAGAGTCGATCCCAAAGCACTAACCGTGGCAGATGGTCGTGTTGCGCTCTTGACAGGCGATCCTGCTAGTCTACTCTCTGGCACTTCTGGTTGGTCATCCTTTCTGGTGATGCTCATCAGTCTTGCCGTGAGCAGCAGATCAATATCTCTGGGATCCAAAGGAGTAGCTTTTCTGTTGCATTTGGTACAATCCGGAAAAACCGCACTCAGGCTGCCGATCAGAGACCCGTCTGCAGAACTCGAGTCCGCATCCTCCATCAAAACTATAAGGCACTTCTCGTGTGCAAATTCACCACATTTCAGCTCTATGGCTCTTTCAATTCTTGTTTCCTCGTCGAAACCAACTGTATCCAGCGTATTAGTAAGCAACTCGTTACAGTAGAGACACTCGCGTGAAACAGGCACCTTTCTTGCCCGCCGCACAGGTGGGGTTGGTGAGCTTTCAGTTATCTGGGTCAGTTGTGGGATGCTTGGGCTATTCCGTGAATTGAGAGTTTCTGTAGAAGATCCCAGCCGACCGTAGGACCTTTCTCCTAGTGATGGTGATCCTGAAGGAGATCTGTGAGAGCTTTGCGACGATAGAGTAGGGGCCTGTCTGTTACCACCCGAGTTTGGAGAACTGAAAAGTTTCGAGGCCAGATTCCGTATGTTCCTGCTATTGGCCTCTGGCGACTTGTTGGCTTTGTTTCTGGGTAGGGCCAGCGCAGTGTTTCTGAGCAAGTAAATAGTCTCGTCGTCAAGAAGACCATTTGGTGAAAGTCCAGAACTTTTCAAACTCCTACTAGGAGAAGATCCTGCAGAAGTCCTCTTGGGCGTGGTGTTCGGCGAAACCCACGATCGAGGCGGCTGCCTTGGTGGAGTCTGGGTGTTCATGATGATACCGCAAGATCGCTCTATCAGTGAAGATCTCAGCAGATCTACCCTAAGACGGAGGGATATCGCAGTTAGCGCAGCCCTTAACTCCTTTTGTTCCGCCATTGTGATCTTCCTGCAAGATATGTTTCAGATTTGTCGTGCACAGCCCAACATTTCAGGGGTAACCAGCCAAATTTGTCATTGATGGTATAAATGGCAACTCGTGCAACAAATCATTCTACCCCTACATTCTGTCTAGATGAAAGAATCAATCCTTCTATTCTTTGAGAAAACAGTGTATATATGTACGTTTCCAAATCGTCGAGTCATGCGCGTTTCTTAACGGTTGGCAAATCCACCCTTCTCAAAAGACCAGGAGTCATCGGAAAGTCTTCCTCTCAAGGTTGCTGGCTCGGAACCAGGAACGTAAACGTCCTCGAACAGAATGTCCATTCTGGCCTCTGGTGGAGGAGAGTTCTCAGCCTCCTTGACCTGCTCATCGACGTACTTTCTGGCAGCCTTGTCGTAGGTCTTGATCTCTTCCTCGGTAGCAATACCGAGCTCCAAAAGGTGCAACTTGAGACCGGCAATAGGATCATTTCTGGATCTCATGTTTTGAACTTCCTCTCTGGTACGGTAAGTGGTACCTGGGTCGGACATCGAGTGACCACCGTATCTGTAGGTCTCGTACTCCAAGACCAATGGTCCGTTACCGGAGACACACCAGTCCTTGGCGAACTTGGAGGCCTGGTAACAAGCCAGGATGTCCATACCGTTAACCTTTAAACCAGGAATATATTGACCTCTCTTGTAGTACTCGGTCATGGCCGAGGATCTTGACGCGGAGGTTCCCATACCGTACTTGTTGTTCTCACAGGCAAAGATACATGGCAAGTTCCAGAGCTTGGCCATGTTGTAGGCCTCAAAGACTTGACCCTGGTTAGAGGCTCCGTCTCCGTACAACGCGAAGGTACAGTTAGGCTCCTTGTTGTACTGGTGGGCAAAAGCCAAACCAGCTCCCAATGGAACCTGGGCACCAACAATTCCGTTACCACCGTAGAATCCGGTGGTGAACATGTGCATGGAACCACCCTTACCATAAGAGACACCACATCTTCTGCCCATCAACTCACCGAGAACCTCCTTGACGGGAGAGCCTCTCATGTAGGTGAAGCCGTGACATCTGTACGAGGTAATCACAGAGTCCTTCTTGTTGATGGCATACTCGATACCAACGGCAATGGCCTCTTGTCCAACAGACAAGTGACAGAAACCTCTGATCTTCTTGGCCTTGTAAAGGGCGTCGGCAGCCATCTCCATACGTCTGATGATAATCATGTCCTTGTACATTTGCAGCAAGGTGGACTTCTCGGTCTCGAAAGACAGTTCTGGCAAATCGAGCTCATAGCCTTCAAAGGAGTCAGCTGGAAGGTCGATTCTGACAATCTAATAAGGAATTGGGTTAGTTGTCTTGTTCAAACTGGGACTGCTCAGGAAGCAGGGGACCAACAATCCGCAACTCAATTGGTACAATTACTTACATCAGAAGCCTCTGAGGCCAATCCTCTGGTAAATGCCGGTCTGGCCAAAACAGGGCGAGCCAAGTATCTCAACATTTTGGATGTATTGTTAAAACAATTCAAAACAGATGTAGTGTAGAGAAAGCGAAGAAGAAAATGGACGGGCAGTTTCTGCTATTTCGAAGCGGGTCTGGGTGGGCCGGGTCTCTCATCTCCATAGTGGGCGTGCGGAATCTAATTGCATTGATCTCCCGAGGTCGTGTGTGTGACTAATAGTCGTGCCTATGCTCAAACAGTTCGGGGTCGTGCACAGTTCGAGTGTTCTGATATTTCAAAATAAAAAATGAGTTAGCAGTCTAACTACAACACCTCAGAGATTGTATCCTATTTCTGCCCATTGTCATGTCTGAAGGCTACAAATACCATGAAATCTCCAACAAGGTGTTGCGGGCCGATAAGAGGCTGTTGGATCGATCTGACAAAAATGCGGCCACACCTCTGCAGTCCATGAGCGGCAAGATCTCGCACCATGAAATGGGATCTAGGGTAGTCAAGACAAAGGTTAGTGAAAAGGATGCGAAGTTGGTGGAGAAGGTGATTTCGAAACCAAAAAGTCATAAAAATGCTCCTTCTGCTGGTGCGGTTAGTGTATTGGATTCTTTAGAAGGATTGAAATACAACCCAGTTACAGAACAAGCACTATCTGCATTTGCTCAGATTTTGTCTTGGTGCTTGAATATACTGGATTCAGATGCTCCTCAGGATGTCATACGATCGCTGGCAGACATTTTGTTGGAAATTGTGAAAGATGAGAACACAATGGAGCAGGAGAAGAAGACATTGTGTGAGGATGCTCTTGGGAGCACTATATCGAACGACCAGTTTGCAGAATTGCTAGATCTCTGTAAGCTGATTGACGATTATGAAACTAATGAAGAACGTCACAGCGAGGAAGGTGTTGGTGTTGTTTTTGATTCCGGAGAAGAAGAAGAGGAGGAAGACGCCATGAACCAGATCGATGACGATGATGAAGACGAGGAAGATGGCGATGGTGGTAATGAGGTTGTCGCCGACTCCTCAGATCGCCTGGCCGAGTCTTTCGATGAAAATGTTTCTGTTTCTCTATCATCTGTCAGTCGAAGCTGGCTGCAAGACGAAATATCATCTCTTTTTAGAGAACTGGATAGCCACAGTCATATCCAATTGACCTCGAACATTACACAATTACTTGAGGCTGTGATCTCTGGGAAAAAAGACAACAGGTCTTTCGAAAATGAGTTGCTCGAACTCTTTGAGTTCAAGCAGCCTCAGTTTGTGCGTCTTCTAGTGAAGAATAGTGCTGCTATACACTTTGGTCTGGCACTCGATTCTGCCAAAACAGACGAAGAGCGCCAGGAAATAACACAACAGATAATTGAGCGCGGTTATAGTAGCTTATTGGCTGATGAGGACGAACCTGCTAGAAAGAAACAGAAGCTGGGTTTTCCAAGCAGTATCGCTGCAATCAGCCGAGCACCAAAGATTGTGAATTTGGAGTCTCTCGTTTTCGACCAAGGATCTCATTTGATGACTGCTTCGAGGTTCAATCTTCCACAAGGCTCGTTCAAGAGAGCCAAGAAAAACTACGAAGAGATTCATGTCCCAGCTCCTCAAGCTCCTCCGATGACAGATGAACTGGTGCCTATCCCGTCTTTACCTGAATGGGCGCAGTCGGCCTTTGGAGACACTCCAACCCTCAACAGAATTCAGTCCAAGGTATATCCATGTGCCTTCAACAGCGATGAAAACATGTTATTGTGTGCACCCACTGGTGCCGGTAAAACCAACGTTGCATTGCTCACTGTTCTGAGAACTCTTTCCAAATTCAGAGACGAGAAAACTGGCCAACTTGATCTGGACAAGTTCAAGATTGTTTACATTGCTCCGTTGAAAGCTCTGGTACAAGAGCAAGTGCGTGAGTTTTCTCGGAAACTCAAACAATACGGCATACAGGTGAATGAGCTCACGGGTGATTCAAATCTCACGAAACAGCAGATTTCCACAACGCAAATACTTGTGACAACTCCAGAGAAATGGGACGTCATCACCAGAAAAATGTCTGACATATCTTACGTGAATCTTGTTCGTCTAGTTATCATTGACGAAATCCATTTGCTCCATGACGAGCGTGGTCCGGTGTTGGAGAGTATTGTGGCCAGATCGTTACGCTCTGAGGAGGAAGGTGATGAACCAGTGAGACTTGTTGGGTTATCGGCAACTCTGCCGAACTATAAGGATGTTTCCACTTTCTTGAAGGTTCCTAAAGAAGGATTATTCTACTTTGATGCCTCATATAGACCATGTCCTCTGGCTCAACAGTTCATCGGAATCACAGAGAAGAGAGCACTGAAGCGTTACCTTGCTCAGAACGACGTTTGTTACGAAAAGGTTCTAGAAAGTGTTTCCGCTGGACATCAGGTAATTGTCTTTGTTCATTCAAGAAAAGATACAGCAAAAACCGCCAAATGGATAAGAGATAAGTTCCTCGAAATGGAACAGTTGAGCATAGTGATGAAGTCAGATGCAGGATCAAGCGAGATTCTACGTCGTGAGTCAGAAAACGTGAAAAACGGTGATCTCAAAGATCTCCTGCCTACAGGTTTTGCAATTCATCATGCTGGTATGAACCGTCACGACCGTTCCGTTGCTGAAGATCTTTTCGCTGAAGGCTATGCTCAAGTTCTGGTATCAACTGCTACACTTGCTTGGGGTGTGAACTTGCCAGCCCACACCGTTATAATCAAGGGCACCAATGTGTATTCCCCTGAGAAAGGTGCGTGGGTGGAGTTGTCTCCACAAGATATCTTGCAGATGCTGGGTAGAGCCGGTAGACCGCGTTACGATGTCAACGGTGAAGGTGTTATCATTACTTCGCAGGACGAGGTGAAATACTACCTGGCCATTTTGAACCAACAGCTACCCATTGAGTCTCAGTTGATTTCTAGGTTACCAGATTGTGTTAATGCTGAAATTGCTCTGGGAACGATCAGATCCAGAGAGGAATGTGTTGACTGGTTGAAGTATACGTACTTGTACGTGCGTATGCTTGCCTCTCCTGATATATACCGAGTCGGGCCCGAATACGATGCTGATGAGGCGTTGCTGCATAGAAGACAGGATCTGGCTCATTCTGCATTAACGGTGTTGGCAAAACATCATCTGGTCAAATACGATCCTGTGTCGGGAGTTGTCATGCCAACTGACTTGGGTTTGACATCGTCACATTTCTATATCTCTCACGAGTCTATGAATCGTTACAACATGAAGCTGCAGCCCTATTTTACAGAAATCGAGCTTCTGCAAGTTTTCGCTGAATCTGAGGAGTTCAGATTGATGCCTGTCAGACAGGAAGAGAAGCAGGAATTGCGCAAGCTAATAGAACGTGCTCCTCTCCCGGTTAACGACTCCGTTGATGATCCTACGTCCAAAGTCAGTGTTCTTCTACAGTCCTACATATCGAGACTTCAGCTGGAAGGATTCGTTTTGATGGCAGACATGATTTACATCACGCAATCCGCCGGGCGACTACTAAGGGCCATCTTTGAGATTGTTTCTAAGAAAGGATGGGCCAGGTTGAGTCGTATTGCTCTGAACTTCTGCAAAATGGTGGAAAGACGTATCTGGATGACCAACTCTCCGTTACGTCAGTTCCCTGAATCACCAAGGGAAGTGATATCTGCTTCAGAAAAATCTCTGACGCCTTGGGCTCATTACCTTCAACTCAGCAGTGAAATTGAAGTTGCTCAGGCTTTCAAAACAGAAAGATACGCTAGACTAGCGTACTCTCTGCTCAACCAATTTCCAAAGATGACTGTTGAATCCCGAGTCCAGCCAATTACTCCTTCTCTGATGAGGGTCGAGTTGGAAGTCAAGCCTGATTGGGTTTGGAATAACGATATACATGGAGCGGCAGAATCGTTTTACCTTCAGGTCGAGGACTGCGACTCCGAAAAGATTCTTTACCAATCACAGTTTCTAGTAAGGCAGAGATATATTGGACAAGAGCACATTGTTGATTTCACTGTTCCACTGTTAGATCCTCTTCAGCCAAACTATTTTGTCTCGCTGATCTCAGAGAAATGGTTACATTGTGAAATCAGAGTCCCTATTGTTCTGGAGTCTATCCAGGTTCCGAAAAAGTTCCCAGCTCCCACGCCTATTCTCAACCAAACACTTGTACCCACATCTGAACTGAAGGTCGCCGAATTCGTTGATGCTTTGCAATTCCAAACGTTCAATAAGGTCCAATCGCAAGTTTGGAAGCAATTATTTTCAGAAGAAGACTCAATCTTTATTGGCTGTGCAAAGGGTTCGGGAAAGACTGTAATGGCAGAACTTGCGCTATTCAACCATTGGAACAACAGTCGGGGCAGAGCAGTTTACATTTCCTCGACTCAGGAACAACTCGACGTTTTGTTCAAGAGTTGGTCTTCGCGCTTTAAGGACCTTGCTGGAGGAAAGACAATCACCAAGTTGACCGGAGATCTAAACTCTGATCTCAAGTCTTTGGCGTCTTCTCATCTGATCATGGCTACTCCTAAGCAGTTTGACGTCGTCTCTCGTCGTTGGAGACAGCGTAGAAACGTGCAGTCAATTGAGCTGGTTGTGGCTGATGATTGTCATACAGTTGGAAACTCTGATATTGGCGTTGCGTATGAGACTATTCTTTCGCGGATGAGATTCATGTCTGCCCAGACCAAAAATAGTTTGAGAATTGTTGCTTTGAGTGCGTCTTTGGCCAATGGACGTGACTTTGGTGAATTTGTTGGAGCCTCCAAGGATATGATCTTCAATTTTGACCCCAACGAAAAGGTGTTTCCCGCAAATCTCCGTCAGCAGTCGTTTGACATCAACCATAACGCATCCCTTATCTTGTCGATGGTGAGACCAACGTACTCAGCTATATCTACTCTTTCAGAAGATGAGACCTGTGTGGTGTTTGTTCCTGAAAGAAAACTGTGTGTTGATATTTCTGTTGAGCTGATCAAGCATGCTACGAAAGATTCTGCTTATTGGTTGAGAACCGATCTTGACTCGATCCAGCGCTATTTGGATCGTATCCAAGACAGTTCGCTTGCAAGAGCATTGCAAGAGGGTGTTGGTTTCTACTACAAAAACATGGCATCCAACGACAGACTCATTGTGGAGAGGCTATATGCCGCAGGTGCACTAACTGTATTGCTTGCGACCGAAAATACTGCCGAATGGTGTCCATCAGGGAGCTTAGTGGTTGTTTTGAGTACTCAAACGTTTGATGGTGGTGAGCACAGATATGTGGATTATCCAGTGAGTCGTTTGATGGAGATGACCGGGCTAGCAAGAGGAGATGATGGTCCTGGAACAGCATTGGTTCTGACAAATGCGTCCAAAGCCAGCTACTACAAGAAATTTTTGTCTGAGCCGTTGCCTATTGAAAGTTTCTTGAACTTTTCTTTGCACGATTGTTTTCTGAACGAGATCAGTACCGGTCTCATCAAATCGAGGCAGGACTGTATTGACTGGATCACATATTCGTACTTTTACAGACGACTCCATGTCAACCCAAGTTTCTACGGTGTCAGTAACACTTCTCATCTGGGTATTTCTGAGTATCTGTCTGATTTGGTGGAGTTAACATTGAATGATTTAGTTGACGGTAAACTCATTGAGTTGAACACTGATGAAGAAGACACGGAAGAAAGTGAGGCAGAAATCAGCCCACTGAACGGATGTATGATATCGGCCTATCATAACGTATCCTTCATCACAATGCAAACATTCATGCTTTCGCTCACGGCAAAGACCAAACTCAAGGGATTGTTGGAGATCCTCAGTGCTTCCTTTGAATTTGAATCCATTCCTATCAGACACCATGAGCAGGCCATTTTGACCCGAATCTACAACAGAGTACCAGTCAAGGCTACTGAGGTGAACTACGAATCGCCAGCTTTCAAGACCTTCCTGTTGCTCCAGGCTCATTTTGGAAGACTCTCTTTGCCTCCCGACCTAGCCTCGGACCAGAAATCGGTGCTGGACAGAGTACTACCTCTTGTGTATGCAGCGATTGACATCCTATCCAGTGATGGTAATTTGAATGCTTTGAATGCCATGGATTTGTCTCAAATGATAGTTCAGGCAGTATGGGATAGGGATAGTCCTCTCAAGCAAATTCCGTTCTTTGATGAAACCTTGTTGGAGAGATGTGAGGCTGCTAAAGTGGAGACGGTCTATGATATCATGGCATTGGAAGACGATGAACGTGATGCTATTCTCGAAGGTCTCACCAAGGGACAACTGGCCAAGGTTGCTGAATGGGTCAACAGCTATCCGAACTTGGAGATCAACTATGAACTTGATTTATCCACACCACTTGTTGTCGATGACCCACGAGAGATTGAGATTACTCTGACTAGGGATGAAGAACCCGAAGATTTAACAGTCATTGCTCCTCATTTTACCTACAAGAAGCAGGAAAACTGGTGGATAGTGATCGGAGATTCTACCAGAAAGCAGTTGTATGCGATAAAGAAAGTGATAGTTGCGGCTGAGTCTCAGACTGTGAAACTACAGTTTGCAATTCCGGACGCTGGACATCATAAGCTTACTGCCTGGTGTGTTTGTGACTCATATGTTGATGCTGATAAGGAGTTGAACATTGAAGTTGACGTTGTGGACGGTGATGCAGATGTGAATGTATGAAGTGTATGATCCTGATCCTGTATAATAGTGTTTAATTATTCGTGGTAATACTCGAACTTCAGTGTAGACATTTCTAGTATTTCGTGATTACTGCATATTTGGCTGTGCGGCGTCTTTTGGTTTTCCCACTACGAAAGTTAGCTTAAACTTCCAAGCGGCTGGGATCTCATGAGTGAATTCTACTCTTTGAACACCACTCTTTCTTGGCAAGATATTGCGCGATGAAGTGAGTTTTTTTTGCAATTTAACACTGCAATAGATATCAACTAACAGTAATTAGGTTTTTTATCGATGATCTACCAGTTCTGTTCCCTTACGAGCGGATCTATCCAGAGCAGTACGCTTACATGAGTGATATCAAGCGTACTCTTGATGTGGGTGGCAACTGCATTCTGGAAATGCCCTCTGGAACAGGAAAAACAGTTTCACTGCTCTCGCTGACAGTGGCTTATCAGATGTTCTATCCTGAACATAGAAAGATTGTGTATTGTTCGCGTACCATGTCGGAGATCGAGAAGGCGTTGATTGAGCTGCAAAATCTGATGAAATACAGGACAAAGGAGCTGGGATATGAAGAGGACTTCAGGGGATTAGGTTTAACCTCCCGTAAGAACCTTTGTCTCCATCCTGTGGCTTCGAAAGAGCGTAAAGGAGCAGTGGTCGATGAAAAGTGCAGAAGAATGACTAATGGCCAGTTGCGTCAGAAGGTGGAAAGTGGCGATATCGAGTCCAGTGCACTGTGCTCGTTTCATGAAAAACTATACGAACTTGATCCTCATAATTTGGTTCCTCCAGGTGTATATTCTTTCGAGTCCTTGATGAAGCACTGTAAGAAGGAAGGGACATGTCCATATTTCACCGTGAGAAGAATGATGCCTTTCTGCAACATCATCATCTACTCGTACCATTATCTTCTGGATCCCAAGATTGCCGACAGAGTCTCACGAGAGCTCTCCAAAGACAGCATTGTGATTTTCGATGAGGCTCACAACATCGATAACGTGTGTATCGAATCGTTATCATTGGATTTGACTGATGATGTTCTGAAAAGAGCAACCAAGGGTGCGAATAGTCTGAGTGCAAGGGTAGAGGAGGTTAAGAGAACTGACAGTGACAAGCTGCAGAATGAATATGAGAAACTGGTAGAGGGTCTACGAGGAAATGATGTTGATGCCAATCAAGAACTGTTCATGACAAACCCTGCATTGCCAAGTGATCTCCTGAACGAAGCCATCCCTGGAAATATCCGCAGAGCTGAGCATTTCGTCTCCTTCTTAAAAAGGTTCATTGAATACCTGAAGACCAGAATGAAGGTATTGCACGTCATATCGGAGACACCAACGTCTTTCTTGCAGCATTTGAAACAACTCACTTTCATAGATAGGAAGCCGTTGAGATTCTGTTCTGAAAGACTGTCCTTACTTGTAAGAACGTTGGAGGTTCAGGAGATTGAAGAGTTTATGGCTTTGAAGGATATTGCAACATTCGCTACTTTGGTTTCCACATATGAATCTGGATTCATGTTGATTCTGGAGCCCTACGAAACGGAGAATGCTACGGTGCCGAACCCAATATTGAGGTTCACATGTCTGGATGCTTCTATTGCCATGAAACCAGTCTTTGAGAGATTTTCGTCGGTCATCATCACCTCGGGTACGATATCTCCTTTGGACATGTATCCGAGAATGCTTAATTTCGAAACGGTGGTTCAAGAGTCTTACACAATGACTCTGGCTCGTCGTTCATTCTTGCCGATGATAGTCACCAAAGGCTCTGATCAGGTTGCTATTTCGTCCAGATTCGAAATCAGAAACGATCCCTCGATTGTGAGAAATTACGGAAGTCTGCTGATTGAATTCGCCAAGACTACTCCCGACGGAATGGTTGTGTTCTTCCCCTCTTATCTATACATGGAAAGCATCATTTCAATGTGGCAGAACATGGGAATCCTGGACGAAGTGTGGAAGTATAAGTTAATTTTGGTGGAGACCCCGGATGCACAGGAGACTGCGTTGGCTCTGGAAACTTACAGAAAAGCGTGTTGCAATGGACGAGGAGCTGTCTTACTATCTGTGGCTCGTGGAAAGGTGTCTGAAGGTATCGATTTTGACCACCATTATGGAAGAACTGTTCTCATGATAGGTATTCCATTCCAGTACACGGAATCACGTATTCTGAAAGCAAGGCTGGAGTTTCTGAGAGATCACTACCAGATCAGAGAGAACGATTTCCTCTCGTTCGATGCCATGAGACATGCTGCGCAATGTCTGGGAAGAGTGTTGAGAGGTAAGGACGATTACGGTATCATGGTGCTTGCGGATCGTAGATTTGCAAGGAAGAAGGGCCAATTGCCCAAATGGATATCCCAGGCCCTATTGGATGCAGACACTAATCTGTCCACTGATATGGCTATTGCTAGTGCCAAGAAGTTTCTACGAACACTGGCTCAGCCGGCAGACCCGAAGGACCAGGAAGGTGTTTCTGTTTGGAACTTAGACCAGCTGCAGCAATTTCAAAAGGCACAGCAGCAGCAGTTCGGTAATCTGGAGGGTCTGGACGATATGGACCTCGATGATATTGACGAAGATGATTTGGCATTGGGATCTGAGGATGAAGCTGAGCTGGCCAAAATATGATTGGCCAAGTGTGTATATTATAAATGATTTAAAACCAACCGTTTTTGACTTGAAAAAAAAAAATAAGGCCTGTTTTGCATATAGTCACTGCAGCCTATGTAAGCCATTATTTTTCACTCTCACCTCTGGGCACCGCTCAGCTTACTTAACTCTTCCTTGAGTGTGAATCTAAAAAAATCGGTCGCATACAAAGACTCAACCAAGCCATCGTCACATTCCCGAAAGAAAACCAGCGAGATGCGGTCCCATTCGCCTTCGCCACGGGTAGGGCACTGTGCTGGATTGCTCCCCTCCAGTGATAATCCTACTTAATTGCCCAGTTGCGCCTCCAGACTACTCGTAAAAGCTAACAACCGGTCCGCGGGAATCGAACAGGACACCTCTGAAAACTGTCGACGACAACAGGAGAAGAGCCGAAATTGCTCGGACACTTCCGACAGAAGCCATTACAGCAAGCAGAATTGGGAAAAAAGCACGCTATACCGGGTTATTCTGGTTAGGGAACGACATTCTTGGAAAGAATTTAAGACAACGCTTCGAAACTATACAGAAAACCTGGTGCGATAGTATTGTAGATTGCTCATATAGGATCTATGAACTCTTATAGAAACAGGTCACTCTAACAACCGTGTTCTGGAATATAGTTGCCTTCCAATCAAGGATCTTCTAACTGCCTCTCATCTATGCCGCAAACTTACTCTTGATCAGCTCCACCAGCTTCGGGAAAATGATATCACTCGTCTCTCCACTCACGGTCTGGAGGATTCCCTTCTCTGAGTAGTAGGTCTTGATCGGATCCATGGTTTGACGGTAAGTGTCCAATCTCTTTTGGAAGACTTCCACGTTGTCATCGTCCCTTTTCGCCAGAGGTTGCCCTGTTACATCGTCTATACCTGGAACCTTGGGAGGGTTGTATTGTAGATTGTAGACTCTACCTGATGGAACATGCTTTTTCAATAGTTAGTATTTGGAAATGTGGGGAATCAAGACCTGGATCAAGCAACGCAATGATCTGTATCGCTCAGTCAACACCTTTGTCATACTTACCACCCATCGGTTCTCTATTCTCTCCAATATCACACTCTCCGGGACGTCTAGCTCCACAACTAGACTGACCGGGGCGCCTGTCGAATTCAATTTCTGGTCCAAGATCTTGGCCTGGGTCAACGTTCTGGGAAACCCATCCAACAACCAGCTGGAATCAGACGTTAGCACCTGGTGGGAGCTCAATGCACTGATAGTCAAATCTACTATCAATTCATCTGGAAACAATTTGCCCTGCGAGATGTAATTTGAGGCCAGCTTTCCAATCTCGGACTTGGCTGCCACCTCTCTCCGTAAGAGATCCCCAGTGGAGAAGGCCTCTATTGTTGGAAATTGTTTCAGGAGTCTGGAAGTCTGCGTCCCTTTACCTGACCCAGGTGCCCCTAGTAGGAGCAGTCGCAATGGTCTCAGCATGGAGTGGTTGTTGATGTGAAGGCTTGAGAGAATGACGGTCGGACCGGGGCTGGAAGTAGTCAGTGTTGGTGTGTGAAACACAAAAAGGAGCCTAGTACATGCAGTTAGGGAAGGGAATAGCGCTGGCAGAACTCATGAATATCATTAATTCAGTAGATATCGGACTGAAGTATAATATAAACCTTTGAGGTGAAAACTGGTTTTTGACTTGCTTTGGTTATTATCCGTGCAAGGTATACCTAGGTGGGTTGTAGTGATAAGTCTGATCACATCTCTATTGAAATTTTGAAAAATTCACATAATCTGAAAAACTTTGAAAAGACAAGTTGTCAGTAATTATTGAAATAATGTTAGTTCTTTCCCGAAAGTTGCCCAGATCACTAGTTGAATCAAAGGGTATGCCAAGGAGTCCGCATAGTTCTCATCTACACAACAAGTAACTAAAGAGATGATGAGATACCAAGACATAACACCCTGCAACTGGAAATGTGCAATTCAGTTCTGCTCTATACCCAACAGCTATAGCCAGATTTCTTCGATAGTTTTGCTTAGATGATATCTTCAACGTCATCGGAAATCATCGAGCCCCCATTTTGCATGTTAGCAGGGGGCTCAATGCTTGGAATGAACTCCAGGGCCACGTAGACGGCGCCCACCAGCAAAACTATAACTCCACCGATAATCCCAAAAATATTACCATTGACTAGAACAGTCCCAAGGAAAAGATAGACTAGATAGAAAGTGTTAGTGTTCAAGCCACACAAACCATTGGCCTCCAGATGTATACTTACGTACTCCCCTTCCCAGGAAGGAGAAATAAAACGACGCAAAATCGTACAATCTGGCTGGGACCTTGAATTCTTCAAATGTGAAGTTAGTATCTAGTTCATAAGACTGTGGCCCTCAAATCGCAGCACTTACCAAGGACTCCAACCAGTCCGCCTAGAAGCAGCACCCAAACAAACAGCAAGAACTACGGGGTTAGTCCCGACGTTCAAACAAAAACAGTCACAAAAGAATCACACAGAGCGTCCCATACTTACTGAATCACTAAAAAACAAAGTCAGTATTTCTTTGAGACACCAGAATTGGACCTGTACTTACAACCCACGCTCGTGCCCGGCGAGGCCACCTAGAACCTGTAATGTGTTAGCCCATGAGGTCTGACCGTATGTCATACATTCATCAACAGTGATCAATTAGACCACCCGATTGATTAAATCCGATACCACTTACCGACACAGCAGAAACAACTATGTTAACGACTTTGAAGACAGGGCCAAAGTCCGATCCTCCCACTTGATCCAAATCCATTGCGCGGCTCAAAATTTACACGAATTCCACACAGAAATCAACAAACCAATTCTTGAGTGAAGAGGCGATATTCCAATGAAATGAACGATTGGACGAAGGATGTAAAGGAGAAATCTTAAAGGTCTAGGCGTAAAGTACAGATGAGCAGATGCCGTGGCCTTACCATCCCGCCTTAGTAGATAAAGACATGCCAAAAACCCACAGTGCAAATAGCGAAGGAAAGGCGTTCTTAGTTGATAATACGGTCAAATGGTTGATATTCTCACGTGAATTTACAACATCAATAAAAATAATACGGTGAGGGTTGAAGTGGTTAAAAAAAGGATAAAACAAAGTATTCGGATGAGCCAAAGCAACAGAGCAAAGGACGGACGGTTGAACTTGGAAGCCTCCAACTGAAATAGACACAAAATAGGGTAAAAATTAACACATTTCAAAACTCTTTCTTTATCTGGGTTGAATCTTTACTCTTGTCTCTCTGCATGAGATTTGTTTCCCTTCCAGCCTGATATCTATTTCTCCTCAGCTTCTGGTGCCTTCTCAGCCTCTTCCGCACCGGCGTCAGACATGTCTGAAGTCCATAACGTCAAGTTGTCACGCAACAGTTGCATGATCAAAGTGGAGTCTTTGTATGATTCTTCGGACAACGTGTCCAACTCAGCAATGGCATCGTCAAAAGCCTGCTTGGCCAAATGGCAAGCGTTGTCTGGCGAGTTGAGGATTTCGTAGTAAAAGACAGAGAAGTTCAAAGCCAATCCAAGACGGATTGGGTGGGTTGGAGGAAGCTCCGTGTTGGCAACGTCGGTGGCAGATTTGTATGCTTCCAATGACAAGTCAGACGCCTCCTTACGCTTGTCGCTAACGGCAAACTCAGCGAGGTACCTGTGGTAGTCACCCTTCATCTTGTAGTAGAACACCTTGGACTCACCGGTTTGAGCGGTTGGAATCAGGTGGTTGGTTAGCACAGAGAGGATGTCATCACAGATTCTGGTGAGCTCTGATTCGATCTTAGAACGGTAGTCTCTAATCAGCGAAACCTGGGACTCGTTACCCTTGGCCTCCTCTTTCTGTTCAATTGAAGAAACAATTCTCCATGAAGCTCTGCGAGCACCAATAACGTTCTTGTAGGCAACAGACAACAAGTTTCTCTCTTCGACGGAGAGCTCTTGGCCGGACGAGGCAACGGCCTTCATGTTGTCGACCATTTCGTCATAACGTTCGGCTTGTTCAGCCAACTTGGCCAAATAGACAGAGTCTTCACGCAAAGCAGGCATTTTAGGTCTGGGAAATAATAAGTTAGTATTGGATATCAGAGGTGGGGATCACAAGCAACCAGGAGATGGGGATTCCTAAGCGGGTCCACATTGCAAATTGGATACAATTGCAAAAATCGAAAATCAGTCCAATCAACAGCCACAAACAAAATCAAGCAAAATATTGCCAATTTGATTCATCCATTCGCAACTTGGTCGCCCCTTGCTTCGATCATTTTGAACGGCCAAATGAAAGGTGGTTATGAGCAATGCACGCTTGACATCACCCACCAAACAGGCTGGGTCAACAACAAGTGATCATGACAAGTGACGGCGACAAGACGGCGACTCGGCATATATGATTGGCCTAGACAATGTAAGCAACCGAGTAAATGAATGATAAACCGCACAAATCGGAATTCATCCAAAAACCTTTGTCGTAGTCAAATGACCAGAACGTAGCAATTGTTGGAATAGATTCGTGTTACCAGAAAGCGATTTTTGAATCAACAAGAAAAAAATCGCTTTCTGAGGTTCATCATGCACAACAAAAGACAACTGTCTCATCAAAGGTTGCTGGTTCGATTCGATTGATTGGATTTGAAAGTTGAGGATTCGACTTGCTTCGATTTCGACCGGGTTCGAGGCGAACACATGACACGATCTTGCCGTCGTGTGGGTCGTGGACTAAACCGCTGAATTGACCAAGACCAATCTAAATATCAAAATCAACATACCTTGTGGATATATGAACTGTAAAATAAAGTGTATCTGAAAGATATATTTCGTCCTACGGGTGAGGGACGTAGGTAAATACAAGGAGTAAATCGCGAGAAAGACACCACAAGCGAAACCAAACATGGCCGAGGCACGACGTTACCCGGCTGTTTTAGATTCGAGACTGAGAAACAGGGACGAGGAATGCACATGTTGTAGTAACACTCAAGCAATTTAAATACGTGGCAGGTAATATCAATGGACCTTTTACCTTCTAATATAATACAAAGTAGGCCTTTTATAGACCTCCATCTTCAAATATGACATACTTTTTCGTTATCAATCCATCATCTCAACCTCGTTGTTCAGAGTGCTCTGGACCAGATTGTCTAACTTCATTGGCTGGCATTCCCTGATTTTCAATCCGAATCTTGCGTCCTGGCTCAGTTGAACCAACTCGCCAATGGCTCCAACGTACTCACCCGCAAGTGCACGCTCAGAGTGGACCCAACTGGCATTGGCAACCTGGGAACCACCAGTCAATCTCAACAGCTCGGGAATACCAGTGCTGGTGGCCTCAGCTGGAACCAGAACCACCGTAGTCGCTTCTCTTGCAACTGGAATAGCAAGAGACTGTTTCATCAGGTTCTTCACCATCAATGACGAGATATTGAGCCTGGGCAAGGGGATTTCCAGTCCTGGAAGAACGGGGGTCTCAGCATCAAAACCAGTCGAACCGGTCAAGTTACTCGAATTCAGAACCACCTGCAGAGGCAAGAATCTTGCTCTTTGAATGGGTCTCGTGACCACGGAGTTGGAGTTCACAAGCTCGTTTGCACCAACCTTGGTGCGCTGGATCTCGTGCTTGATTTCTGCCAGTTGGGCATCCAGGTTTCCGTTCAACTGCAGTGGGAAATGCGAGGAGGTGTATGCCAATTTGAACGGATACACAGACAGCTCCTTGTCGAGCTGGTTCCAAAGCTTTCTGGCTGATTTCAGTCTGAAGGAGGTCTTTTGCGTAGCCAGTTCTCTGAGGTAGATACTGGGTCTGGTACTAGGCGAGTCTTTGCTATGGTTCTTTCCTGAAAAGGCATCCACGGTTTGGAGACTCACTATGCCGTGGTCGGCAAAGTCAGCCAATGGAGCCATTTTGAGGTCCACGAGATACACTTCGCCTGCAGAGATAATGATTTTGTCCGAAGGAATAGCGGTTTCACTGGCGGAGACCGACTTGGGCTCGTATGTAGTCAACTCGGTGTTGGTCGACGACTCTTCCAGAAGCTTGAGCTCCTGATCAGCCTCAGACCAAACAACACCCTTAAACTCTTTCTCGGCAACAACTCCCTCGGCCTGACCTGCAAGGAAACGTCTGATTCTTCTGATCTTAGAGGTTGGCACCACGGTACAGTTGAAAGACTCTGCAATCGAGTCCACCACAGACCTCAGAATACTACCGGTAACGGTGTTATCGCCGGATTTCAAGCTCCTTGGAAGCTTTTCAGGCATCAAAGAACCTGCTAGAATGGCAACGACGGTCTCAGTCGCTATATGGGCAGCACAAACAGCATCTGCCTTTGGACCCAGCAAGGGTCCAGCAGGAGCCTGGCCAGGAGGGTATATAACCAGTGTGTGCGAGACGTTGGCAGTGTAACCGTCCACGTGGCATCCCAAAGAGATAGTGACGATATCACCTGGCTGGAAAACAAGCGCATCTTCATCAAGAAGTTCCGGGGAGAAACCAGCTACGATGTCGTTGATCTCAAACGTCACAGGCAATGCTATACCCTTTTCTCTCACGGCATTGGCACCTTTTTTGAACACAGTTCTGAGGGATCTCTCTATGTAGGAGTCTCCGAGAATGCAAAGCTCGGAAACCGAGTATGGTTCATGGGTTCCCAAATGGTAAGAGGAGTTGATCAGAGAGGTGAGGTAGGCCAGACAGGTCTGCGAGATCTGTCCAGCAAGTCTGTATTTCTCGAGCACAGACTCGTTGAGCAGATTCTTCTGCTTGAGCAGGATGTTAGCATCCTCTTGGGTGATAGCCAGTTCCATTTTTGTATATAAAGAAAGGTGTATCTTCAAGGAAACTGGGTCGATTTGAAAATTTGCTTGAATGGGAAAAAAATCGAACTGAAATAAAATTTATTTGGATTGGTTGGGGCACGCAATGAGAACTCAGAGCTCGGGTGTAGGAGACTGGAGGCTTGCAAAGTCATGAAGTGGAGTGGAGGGAGATGGAACCTAAAAGGAGATAATTGGGAGCATAACGGCCTTCAGACGTGAGTTTGGTGGGCTGATTACGATTAAAAAGAAACTTTTTTTCAAAATGATCGAGTGGCTCAAAACTGTATGAGTAAATCCTATGCCCACCTAATCAGAATCAATCAAGGGACTAGACGCAGAATCATCCCTTCAGACCTGATCCGGGGATCAAAGCATCGGACTTAAGTAGTAATTAGTGGCGAGAAATGTCTCGGTCTAGGACTAATTCTGTTGAATCGTTACTGTGCCACTGACGCACCGCCACACCCGACGGCGCATCACGATAAGAAGGCTCAACGCAGACGGAAACGGAATGCATTGCAGGTGGAGTGCGCCAGTCATGTGGCGGTGCGGATCAATCGTTTGAAAAGCGATAAGACTTGATTTCATCCCTTGATCTCGTTTACTCCTCTTTTCTCTGGATGATCCAAAGATCGGCTCATTCTTCGTTTCTTCAAATCATTGATGATCTCCAGAAAGTCCCCATCCAGAGTCAGCAGATCCAAGAACGGATGCCTTTCCTGTAAGTCCGCCCACCAGATCGCTTTCTCGAAGTACCACTAACTCTTTGCAGGCAGGACAAGACGAAAGAAGTGCAGTGAAACCCATCCAGTGTGTAGTCTCTGCCAGAGACTTCGGCTTGCGTGTACGTGGCCAGAGCTTCAGATCCAGCATCACAAAGGCTTCCCCACGAAAGAAGTAGAACAAAAGCTCACAGTGAGCGTGAAATCGATCAAACAATCAGTCGTTTCCAAACAATCCGTTAATGTCGAGCTGGACTTGCAAATGAGCACCCCCGATGGGTTTGAAGCATTGAGGAAAGGATTCGGAAACCCCTCGCTGCAGACTAGTGAAACCAATCCGAATATGAAGTACTTTGACGAGATCAGGTTCATCAACTATTTTGCTAATGACCATTTCTTCAGTATAGAGGACGATCTCAAAGAGGATGACCAGATTTCGATAAGATCAGGAGGTCCACAGCCTGAAGCTACCGATCTTCACATTCCAGAAGCCACACTCCAGAGATGCATAACCGTACCGGTGCTTTCTACTTATACAACTTGGATTCCTGGCAACAGACTTTCGCGAGTAGAAGCAAAAATGTACCATTCGTTCATCCATCGGTTTGTACCATCGATCACGCTTCCATATGCACATTCTGCGTTGAAGGCTTACTCTGTGGCTGTGCCCCATGTCACCAACAACTCGATGGTGCTTGATCTGTTTGTGGCATGTGGTGCTCTAGTCATGGGATTTGGAAATGCAGCTACACGTGATGAGAGTCTCAAGTACTACAGATGTTGCGTGATGAATCTCAAAACCCAGATCAACAACCAGAAGATCAACGGAACAGAAAGCTGGTTGCTATCGGCCCTTCCAATCCTGTTGATATTCGAGAAACACCGAGGAACTTCTGTGACTAAGTCGATGAAACACCTCCATGGTCTTTATCTCATGATCAAAGAGAGGGAGAAGCAAAAGATGTTGACCGGAGGGCCCAAATTGGGGATGGTGCCCGATGAAAGATCGTCTTTGGAATCGTTTTTGTACCACTATGCTACCGGAATTTTGTTTGTTTCCGACGAGGGATTGAAGAAATATCTTCCCAGAGGTGTATTTCGCCATCTTTTGAAGTCTTTGATCACTCCGATCTATAGAAGTGAAATCGTGTGGGTGAACAATCCAGTTCTAGGTGGTTCCATCTTTTTGTTCGAAATAGTGGAGAGAATTTCGTGGTTTTTCCGCCAGCATTCTAGCACTGGAATATGTGATGCAGATGAAGGTAATGGTCTGCTCAAGGAACTGGATGATTGGCGATTCCCTGGTATGCCGGATACACTCGCAGGACTATCTGAAGGCCGTTCTCTCAAAGCCCACCACGATGCCGCAATGGTATGGAAAAACGGAGCAAGAATTCTTCTTTTGAAGGCTCTACATCCTGATATCAGCGAAAATGATATCAGAATTCGCACTTGTGTGGATGATGGAAGGAATTGGCTGGAAAAGATTCCTCTCGGTGGTGATACCGGTTGTACCGGCTGCACAATCTTTTGGCCAATTGCAATGATAGGCTGTGCCTCTACACGGCAGGAAGATAGAGAGTTTATCAGAAACATGAGTACCGGACTAGCAGAAGTGGTTTTCTCGGTGTCTAGTTATCAGCTGTTGGACCTCTGCATGCATGCTTGGGGCGAGAAAACCGAGTTTCCTGAAAGAGGCCTGGATGTGCTCTATAATAGGAATATCATGGACAACTATTATCTATAGAAAGAATTTGAGATTATGCATTCGTCGTGTGTTTCCGCTAAGCTGTCTGTAATCCACCATATGTACTCCGCAAAATGTACGTGCCTCCTCCTCCACCTCCACCTCTGCAGCCCACTTTTTGTGCGGCGCACCATTTTGGCAGCCTCCGTTGATACGATTTCCGACTCCAGCTTCATAAGGTTGATCTCTCTTTTAACTATTCCTCTACCAAAGATAAAATGACCGCAAAAACCCTACTGATCATCAATCCTAACTCCTCCAAGTCGGTGACCGATAACTTGGAACAGATTCTCAAGCCCATTCCCGAAATAGAATTCCAGTTCTTCACAGGTCCTTCGTCCGCTCCACCAGAGATCGATGGACCTGAAACCTCACACCAATCAACAGAGGCGTGTTTCCCAATACTCAAGGAGAAATACCTTGGTAGATTTGATGGATACCTCGTCTGTTGCTATTCAGATCATCCCTTAATTTATAAATTGCGTGAGGTAACTACCAAACCGGTTCTGGGAATTTTCCAAGCAACGATGCTGTATTCTCTAGCATATGCTGGTTCAGCTTACAAGTTTGCAATTTTGACCTCCACTAGCTCTTGGGAGAAGATTCTGGATGATGCAATTCTGGATTTCCTGTATGGTCCATCAGGTAAGCGTTTAAACTTCAGTTCTCTGCCTTTACTCGGTTATCTACAAGATCCTCTCTCAACGGCTGCTAACTACATTTTGAATCTTTTTACAGACTCAAGCAGGTCATTGCCTTCATTCTGCCTCCCTACGGTAGCTGCCAACGTGAATGTCCTGGAATTGAGGGATCCTGCCAAGTTTGAGGGCTTGAAGAAAAAGGTTCAGAAGTTGGTTGATGAAGGTGCCAAGATCATCTTGTTGGGATGTGCTGGTTTGAGTGGATTGGATGTCCAGTTCAAAGATGTTTTTCCTGGAATCAAATTTGTTGATTCCGTCGCGGTGGGGGTAGAGTTGTTGAGTGGGCTGGCTCGGTTTGATAGCGAGAGCTGAAAAGAAGCCGGAAAGGCGACCGGAAAGGAGGCCGGGAAAAAAGTTTCATCAAGCTTAACTCGAATAGTCCAAGAAAGAGAGACTGGTATCGAACAAGTTTGATAAAATTGAACGCTTTGTTAATTTGAATGAGGGTTGACTAACGTGTTTGAAACATGCCCTTTCATGGCACGTTCTATTGGGATCTTGCCTTTCATGCCAAAAGTTGGGTTTACGCACAAACTGAAAATCTTTATTGTAGTTCATTATAGCTCTAGTGCACACCTGAAGTTTTCAATTTGAAAAGTAATCGTAGCATGTTTTTCTCGAGTTCAACCTTGCCTTCACTGCTCAGTCCCTCGGGCATCGTCTCGCAGATCTCACGAACCAAATCATCAAGAGTTTTCCAGGGACTTTGGAGATTGGGCGAGGGCACCAATTGCGCCTGAAGAGCCTCATCAAAACTGGTCAAAGTAGTATATGGAGCAAGCGGCTCCTTTTGTGATCCATTTTCATCTCTAACATCGCCTAGTTGTTGCTTTTTCGCAACTTTTTCCTGCCAATTGTCACTTGAATCCGAAAGGGAGACCACAGAAGCATCGTGCGATCTCTTTGGAGGAGGGCTTCCTTGATCTGAGTTGGAAGCAGGAACATCAACCACGGCAGAAACATGAGCCGGGCCGGATTTGGTAACTTCGTCAGACCTACAGGGCTCAATGGAAATTTGCTCCGTGGAAATTTGAGAAGGAATAGAATCAATTGCGGATGTAGAATCATTTCCAGACCCGTCTTCATCTTCGGATTTTGATTTCAATGGGGAACATATCCGCGAAGAACCACTCCAGTTCAAATAGCCAGGCACGTTCTCCACAATGCCTTCATCAGGAAATTTCTCCAACCGATCACGGAGAAGCTTGAAAGTCTCAATTGTCACATTTTCTTTTGAAGATCGTTCGCAAAAGCTTATCCAGCTCGATACTAGCGTGGTTGTTTTGCCAACCTGATTCGAACTGAGCTCACTAAGCAGAAGATTTGAGATCACTTTTAGGTAAAATGCACTCGGCAAAGAGTCAAGAAACTTTTCTGGTCCCAAATACTCCAATATCTCATCAACGGACGTCTTTTGCAAAACAGATACCCAGGGCTTCCACAAAAGCGCAAAAGACTTGGTCTTGTCACCACTCTTGAACACTTTGGAAATTTCGAAAAACATCATTATTGACTGGAAGTTCCAGTTCTCAAGATTAATCCTTGGTACTATCGATGGGTCAGATACATTTGGTAGCGCTTTCAACAGCGCAGTGATGAACTCAGAGTTAGCATCGAGGTTACCAATGATATGGCCAAGCAGACTCAGATCGCTCTTATTGGAGAGCGAGTACTGTTTCAACCTGCGAATGACAAAGTCATTCAAAAATGGTTTCTTGAGTCCCACGATGGTTGAGTAAAATACCAAATCCTTCTTTCCCAGAATGGGCATCATAGTCTCACATAGCTCCAACGCCAGCTCCTCCGAGTCCAAGAAGTAAGAAACCATAGTAGCACAACACGAAGGAGAACCAGCACTTTCCAAAACAATACTCTCGATGTTGAAGTTGTCTTTGATCGATAGCAGTATTCTTATGCATTCATCGGGAGTAAATGACTCCTTCTCTTTGGTATATTCGACCAGCTCTTTCACGAGGAATCGAGTATGATATATGACTTTCAGGAAGAAAGCCTTCTGCGCATTCTGGACAAACGGCACAATCCTCGACATGGCTGCCATGTAAGTATTTAGAAGGGTTCTCCGCTCTTCTTTCGTCATATTTAGAGCACCGAAAGCGTCTGCAATCAAGCTGGCAAGAGCCTGCTCGGCAGATATCATCCAACGCTGACTTAACGGCAGCAATTCCTGGCCAGTTGTAAAGCCAGTCCTCAGCATTTTCGCAGACTTTTGCTGCATTGAGTTTGCTGAACGACCATTGAACATGGCAGATACCATAGAAACCCCCAGTGAAATTCTCTGAGTCGCAGCGGTTTTTGTGAAATAGAAGGATGTGAGGGGTGGGGACATGCAGCATTCCCATAAAACATTAACCAGCGGGAAACAGTCTTTGGAAGTGGACTTTCTCATATAAGTCTTGGTGATAGACATGTATATGCGTCTATAGAGGTCGTCAAACTGCTGGGAAACCTCAATGGTAGCGTATTGATCGCATAATTTGAACGGAGACACTAGTAAGCCCAATCTTTCTTTCACTCCAGCAGGGATGATGGAGAGGTCTCCACCAGTTGGAAATGATCCCGAAATCATGGTAACAAATGTAGTCCACGCCTTCAGCGATTCACAAGCAGCTTGCTCATTATACTTGTAACATTGAACGAACACCTCGATCCAACACTTTGCCTTTCCCCAGCTTTCAATTCCATCCTGCCAGGTAAACTTATTTAGAAGGAGCGTGACGTGAGACCATATGGTCATTGCAACGGAATAGTTTCCTCTAAGTACCAGCTTCTTGAGTCTATCAGCAAGGAACTCAATTATCGTGATGCTGGACCTAAGGTGGTCCCCATTGGGAAGAAGTTTGGTTTCAAAGTTGCTCTCTTTCATGGTTCCGTTTAGAAAATCAAATACCATAGTCCTGGTTGCTGGAATATCTTCAAATTGGACTACCATATCCACCAGCAATAACGAGACCATTCTTACCACTTTGTCGTTTCCTCCCAGTCCGACATCACAAAGACAACCACACACGAAGTTGAACCATACTGCGATGTTCTTTGCCATTATCTGGCGATTTTTGGCCACAAAGTTTCTCAAAGTCGCTATTTGCTCTATCATTAAGCTGACGCTGTTCATGGCTTTGATGTTGAGCACGCCGAACAGAAGCGACTCCGATAGTGGATGCCCAACTATACCGTTCGGCACCTTGTGGTCTCGTATCACCTGAAGATACGCTGCCACTATGCTCTTTGAAAATGTTGAGTTGCTGAGGACATGAACCGCACTTGCAAGGAAACCTCGTAGAGTTGCTGGTTCCATAAGGGTGCACAAGTGCTGATTGGATAGCAGAAACCCTAGTATTTTCACCGTCTGGACCTCGGCCCTCAACTCAAATGCGTCCGTTCCAACTTCAGATTGAACTTTTGCAATGAACCCTTTTGTATCAGCTTCAATTAGAGCGATAAGCTCATTCAGTCTCGGCGTGATGATTCTCACCATGAAATCAGCAGTGTTGATCTTGATAGCGTAATTGATAGAGGCATATGCTTCGAAACGGTGTTCGAACCCTGGAGTTGATAATGCCCTGATACAGCCTGGAACAACATAAGCTGTTCGTTCAGACGATGGCTCCAATTGGATAATAGAACCGGGTATCCAGGATTCGTTGGCCTCCAGATTGGAGTCTTGAACGGAAAACTCGTCGTCCTCGAAGATGCGTTGTTTGAGAATTGAGCGAGAAGGCGTCAGGTTTTTGGTAGGAGAAGAAGTAGGCGGGTCATATTCAACACCCTTCATGAAAGTGACGCGTTTTAGAGACTCCGGTCCGGTAGGCGTAGTGTATTTCGGTGTGTTTCCTGACACCGAGCTTGATGATGAATGTGCCCTTTTCCTCACTGGAGTCGCGAAATGGCCCGAGTTAAGACTGGGATGTCGTATTTCTTCATTATCCAATATTGAAGCTCCTTTTGTGGGGCTCTTTTGGCTTTTTGCAAAACTTGACTGCTCAACATTGTCACGTACATTGGATCGCAAGGTTCGACTCCGCGATGGTGTCAAAACTCTCTTCGGAAACGAATCTCCAGACCCCGAGACCTTGATGGGCGATAGACCAGATTCGTTAGTTTCGGAAACAAAACTCGGCAGCCTATCATGCTGCATGGATAGAACCATGTCTTCTGTCATATCTATCTTCAAGGTATCTGCGAAGGAGGAGACAGAGTCAGACATGGACTCAGATAAGGGTTCATTCGCCGTGGAAATGGCAACACCCTCATGAAACTCCAAACTATCTATAACTGGTGAAAAACTCTCCATATCGCTGGATCGCTGGTCCCTGGCTAGAGGTACCTCTATGCTGGCCATCGTGGTTATAGTAGAATCCAGTAGGCCAGGTCGATAACAGAAAATCTGTGAACAAGAGGCTAAATACAAGAGATTAGACTCCACAAATAGAACAAGGCAAAATCGCCCTTTAAAATGCAATTGCTGGGTATCAGGGACGGTTTGTGGAGCAATGAGATCCTTCCCCTGTCGCGACTTTCCTACGCGTCGTCGCAGGAGAAGGCGATGCTCTCCGGAAATATCCTCGGAATGGGGTCGGTTTGGAGGTTTAACGGTTGAAATATTTATTTAATATTTACCGGCTACAGCAAGCTCAACCTGTATAAAGTTTAACGTAAAACAATAAAAACACTAGAAAACGACTGAATGCGATTTTGAACCAACCACCATCAAACAATGTTCATGATCAGCTTCTTATAGTCCAATACAGAACCACCATCAAACAACAATGTTCTTTGCCAGCTTCTTCTTGTAGTCCAAGATAGAACCCTCCCACTTGGTGGCAGTTTGGTTCTCAACCACGAAGATGTCCTTCGCAATCTTGTCCAAAAGACGGAAATCGTGCGAAACGACACACACACCACCGTTAAAGGCGTTGATAGCGTCAGCCAACGAGTCAATGGTTGGGATATCCAGACCGTTAGTAGGCTCATCCAGCAACAGAATGTTAGGGGCCTCAAGAGCCAAAAGCGCAAACACAACTCTGGATCTCTGACCTTCGGAAAGAGTAGCCATTTGGGAGGTTTGACCCTCACCGGTAAGACCGTAACGGCCCAACTGGCCTCTCCAGTATTGGAAGTCCTGAGAGATGTGAGAGAACTTGTCACGAACAAACTCGAGTGGAGTCTTGGTGAGATCCAATTGGTCAGCAGAGTGTTGCGAGTAAACACCCATCTTGATGTGTGTGTGTTTGGACACTCTTCCACTTTGTGGAGTCAATTCACCGGTCATCAGCTTCAGCAGGGTGGACTTACCCACACCGTTAGGTCCCACCAACGCAACACGCGAGTCCATATCAACACCAAACGACAAGTTGGTGTACAGGTTGTTCTCCTTCTTTTCATCGTAGGCAAACGAGATGTCGTCAAAAGCCAAAACTGGAGGAGGCAGCTTCTCGACCTCTGGGAAGTTGAACGAGAACACTTTGTCAGGAACAACAGCCTCGATCAAACCATCAGCCTCCATCTTGTCAAGAATCTTCTGTCTCGACTTGGCCTGTCTGACCAAATTGGCATAGGTACCGGCCGAAGCAATGAACTTCTTGATGTGGACGATTTCATCCTGTTGCTTTTGGTACTGCTTCATTTGGTTGGTCTCCTGCTCGGTTCTGGTCTTGACATACGAGTCGTAGTTACCACCGTACATCAGAATCTTCTTCATTCTCATGTCGATCATGTTGGTACAAACACCGTTCAAGAAATCCTGGGAGTGAGAAACGAGAACCAAGGTACGATCAAACTTCTTCAAGTACTCTTCCAGCCAAACACAGGCCTCCAGATCCAAATGGGCAGTTGGGTCATCCAACAACAACAGAGTGGGCTTCACGAACAAAGCCTTTGCCAAAGCAACACGCATTCTCCATCCACCAGACATGTCCTTGGTCATCTTCTTGATGGTCTTGGAGTTAAAACCCAGACCGGTCAGGATAACGGCAGCTCTGGATTCGAACGTGGCTGGGTCCATAGAATCAATTCTCTCATATAATTGTTCCAAGACTGGAGACTCGGGACCATCCTCAACGATGATGTCCTCGACCTGTTTCTCCAATCTGGCCAGCTCGTTCTCAGCCTCACGGACAACGTATGTCAACGCAGAATACTCGGTTGGTTCAGCAGGCTCGTTCAGCAAGTAAATGTCAATTGCATCTGGAGTTGGGAATTCTCTGGCAGCAATAGCCTTCAACAAAGTGGATTTACCACAACCGTTCTCTCCAAGCAGACCGTAACGACGGCCGTAATTCAACTCCAAGGTGGAATCTTGAATCAACACTTTACCATGGAACAAAAGCGACAGGGATGAAATCTTGATATCTCTGGAGGTGGCCAAAGAGTCCAGAACACCAGTGGTGACACGATCGGACAAACCATCCTTGTCTTGTTGCAACTTCAGTTTGGCAATCTCTTCTGCGGCAGATTCAGCGTCGCTCTTGACTGCCTTCTTGGGCTTCTTACCAGCGGCAAGTCTTTTGGCCTCTCTCTTAGCCTTGGAAGCAGACACGGACATGATCTATATGTTTAGTATGGTAACTAAAAAACGTTGCTCAATGGACTATGTTGATAACGCAGAAGCTCTGAAAAGGTTCTTCAAGGTGTCGGTAGTGTACCTGCCTGATAAAAAAAAATTTACAGGCCGGGTAACCTTTCTGGGATAGGCTTTCAGCGATGTTTTCAGATTGGGCTATCAGCAAGCATGAAATTGGCACTTAAGTTTGGATATTAACCATGAATACTCAATATATTTACATCAAAAACATCACATTATCTATCTTTACTCCAGAGGCCTCAATCGCCCAACAGTTCATCCAAAAATTCGTCGTTATCATCTTTCTCCACGCCTGGCTTTGGAGCTGTGACGTCACGAGCGTGCGGCTGAACTTTAAGCTTGTCTGGAGGCTTAAGATTCAGCAAATCATCCAAATCAACCCTTGAACTTGTAGAAGTCTCTAAAGGAGTTCCCAGTAGCTCTTCCAGATCATCATCCAGCTGCTTTTGAGTGGCCTTTGTGGTCCATACAGAAGCCTTGTCTAGTTTCTGGTCCACCACAGTTCTATAATTATCATCACCCTGCCTGGAGAGGTCCATCACTTTAGGCTTGCGGGGAGCCTTGAACTCTTTCTGTTTGACTGAGAATTTTGCCCTCACGTCATTATGAAACCTCTGTTCCTCGATTTTCCTCTCTAACTCGTAAAACTCCTGTTTTTCGTCTTCTGTCAAAATCCGGTTCTTCAGTTGTGGCGTTGTCCCCACCTTTTCCTCGGACCATTCCAAATAATCCGAAATACTCAACCGCCTGGGATTTGCCTCAAAAACAGCAGCATCCTTTTGAGCGAGACTGTCAATGACCAGCTTTCGTATATCGTCATCTATGTCTGACATCTGGTCGTCGTCTGATTGGTCTGAATTCTTTTCTTCCACTTGGCTGTCCTGGCTATTATCCAACTCCACGGTATTATCAGGCTTATCACCATCAGCCTCTTTCTTGGGCTTTCTATACCTCCATGAGTTCGAATCGAACTCCACAACATCACTCCCAACCTCTTCAGGATCTTCTACGGGCTGTTCTCCTGAGCCCTCCGTGCCCAGCCCGTGTTTTCGCACGTAGTTCCTCTTAGCCTTCCGATCCCACTTATTATTATGCAATACCATGAAAGAACGGGATAACAGGGGATCTAATAAGGCACTCTGTTTTCAAGATTACAACCAAAATCCATGATCACACGTTCTCAAATCAGTCACGTGTTGTTTTGAGTTTCCCACGCACATCGTGATGGCAAACCTCAAGCGACTGTAGCAAAAAGATACTGCTCTGGAACACCTTATAAACAACAAGACACCCAACCAAATCTGTTGTCCGAACTCAAATGATACAAAGTTGTTTGCAAAGGTTATTATACTCATTGTCCCGCTACAGACAGACTCATTTGATAATATAAGATCAAGAATATGATGGTCCATGAATCACCTGCTAGGCAGGAATTGTCGGAGCCGAACACAACTCCGGCTGCCACAATCAAGACGAAAAACACCAAGAAGAAGCCCTCCAAAGATTCTGTGCACATTCCTCCCGCAGGCTTGTTGCCGGATGGCAGTGCGCCCGACTTTGGATTCGGAGCGAAGCCAAAGGACCCAGTCAACCCCAAGGGGTCTGACTCGAATCGCCGCAAAGACCGTTCAACTCCACAAAAGAAAACAAAGAATGGCGCCGTGGAGAAACACACGGGTGATTTGAAGACATTACTTCTATCGAAACCCAAAGAAAGCAGAAAGAAAGGAGACAAGGGTCTTCCGGACAGAACCCTTCCAGACGGGAGCGTCCCTGATTTCGGTAATGGTTCATCAAATGAGACCCCCAAGAAGGAAAAGAAACCAAAATCTGCAAAGCCAGCAGCGAAATCATCAAAAAAGGCTGAAAAACCGGCCGAACATGTCAGAACCGCTTCTGGAGAGTTCGTGTATGCCGGAGCTTCTTTTCACGAGTCACCGTCTGCCGTGTCTTTGCCAAAGCCTTCGTTTTTGAGCTCCAGAAAAGCCTAGATCTTGGCATATCTGGAGAACGAGAAGACTACCAGGTGTTGATTGGTGGCGATGGTCTGAGTTATTGCATGACGATACGAGTGATTCGCCAGTGGAACCACAACTAATCACATTTTTATATCGACTTCTGTGTGCACTTTTTGCAACATGCCATTGATGTGGACACCTGTGGAGGTTTTTTTTAGTTTTTTGTTTTTTTTTTTGAATTTTTTTTGGGGCCTGGGAATAAGATTAGAGGTTTGCGCCTGCTGTTACCATGAAGATAGCGATAGTCTCATGAGTCATGACTATCTTGCAATTAAGTCTTTGGTTTTTGTTTTTTCTGGAGTTTTTCTTTGATACGAATAAAAACTTGAATTTCCTGTCTATTATTTCGGCGTTTTAACCAATAATGGGCCATAATCCGTATATCCTTATTTAAATACGCATTCAATGCTATCTATTATCTATTCCTCTCGTAGGAAACCCATTCCCGCTTCTGGTTATCGCAGGTCAGAAACGTTTGATGCAAGGCGCATGGCTCTTGCAGCACAACCTTTTAACACCGTGAAAAGTCCAGCATTTTCTGTTTGTTTGAACATAGCAAGAAGTTCTTTGTTTTGGGAAAGTGTGTTAGAGGAGATTTGCCACGTTCAAACCATTTTCGTTAATAGCGTCCTCCATTTCCGCACCGTCCCACAGATCATGAACTAATGGCATCCTACTCTTCAAGACAACCCTACAATCCGAGGAGGTCCTCTTCCAGGCACAGAGAGTCGATCTCGTCCTATGGAAGCTCCCGACCGGACAATGCCTCCAATATGCTGGACGACAACGATCACGAGATGTACTCTGGAGCTGCCTCGGAAGTGATTCCGTCCTCGATTTCTTCGTTCCACCATCACCATCACCAGGGTAACTACAGGTCGCCGAGATTGTCGTATTCTACGGCAAATCAGCTAGACAGTGGCCTGGAACTTACAGAAAGTGGGAGAGGAAGGAATGTCAACATTGACGCCGATTATGAGGAAACCCCGTCCCGATCAAGCTCGGTTGAGACAGACCGACTGAACTTCCGTTATTTTACCACCGAAGAAATTGAAAATGCTCAGGGAGTGTCCACAATGGAAAATGCTGAAAATTCTGAGGCTCCAATTGATTATGACACAAACTGGAACTCGTACCAAGACGACTACACGGACTACTATGGAAGAAGAGGCTCCTTGGTAGATAAAGCCACAAGGAGCACCCAAGGCTCGCCTAATGCTGATTATGGGTCAATGGATGCCGCCTCATCAACCCATTTGCTATACGATACCGATTATCATTCTGATGTACAATCCTCGCTGAGTGGAAGGGAATATCAGCCTGGCACCCTCAAGACTGAAGTCAAGCACCATGACGAAGTGTTTCCCAGCCATCCCGCACTTTTGCACTACCAGAGGTTCTATATCGCCGAGGAGGATCTCGTTGTTGGAATTGCAGGTTACAGTACGTCTCGAAAGAAGCTTTTTGCATACTATATGGTATGCATTCTGACTGCAGGTCTGGGGTACCTGCTTCTCAGATGGTTGCCCCGGTATAGAGTCAAAATGATGGGAAATCCTTCACCTTTGGGAAAATCTGATTGGTGCATTGTGGAGACCGAGTTTGGCGAGTTGGAGATAATAGACATCAACAGACAATGGTATAATCAGCCATTATCCACCTATCTCTCCAAGAACTTCAAGGACCACGATCCAGAGGGCAAGCCCACCGAGGAGGCTGTTTTAGAGCCTTTCGAGGATCCGGAAATTGATTCTGATCCTCTTATTCCGGTCCTGATCTCTTTTGAGTACCGATACATGAAATTGTACTATTCCCCGGTGGAGGACATGTTCAAGGTAAGCAGCAACTGGATCGATGAACGCTGGTGTGATCTGGAATCCTCTAAAGGCGGTCTTTCAGAAGACTTTTACAAGCTCAGAAGAACGATATTTGGCGAGAACGTGATCAACATTCGCGACAAATCGAACAGTCAATTGCTTCTGGACGAGGTGTTGCATCCGTTCTATGTGTTCCAGGTATTCTCCATAGTGCTATGGCTACTGGATGATTATTACTATTATGCCTTTTGCATTTTCATGATCTCCATCGTCTCTATCGTCCAGACCTTGATAGAAACCAGACAAACTATGAAAAGACTCAAGGACATCTCCAGGTTCACGTGCTCTGTCAGAGTGTGCAGAAACGAGTTCTGGAAAGAGGTCAGTTCCGAGGATTTGGTGCCTGGTGATATCTTTGAGGTTTCAGATCCTTCCATCAGTCTATTGCCCTGCGATTCCATTCTTCTTTCGGGAGATTGTATAGTGAATGAGTCCATGCTCACAGGTGAGTCTGTGCCTGTGTCCAAGGTGGCTCTCACGCAGAACGTTGCCAGTGATTTGGAGTTCGAATTTAGCAGACCAAAGTTCTCACAGACACTCGCAAAGTCGTTTCTTTACAGTGGTACCAAGGTTATACGTTCGCGCAAGGCGAGTGCCGATGAGGCCTCAATTGCACTGGTAGTCAAGACCGGCTTCAACACCACCAAAGGTGCTTTGGTAAGGTCGATGCTGTTCCCCAAACCTACAGGATTCAAGTTCTACGAGGACTCGTTTAGATACATTGGAGTCATGACCATAATTGCCGCAATTGGGTTCATCTTCTCCACTATCAATTTCATTAAGCTCGGTCTGGGTCCTAAAATCATCATTCTTCGGGCTCTGGATCTGATCACGATCGTTGTTCCTCCTGCTCTGCCTGCCACTCTCACCATTGGCACAAGTTTCGCACTGTCAAGACTCAGACAGAAACAGATATTCTGTATATCGCCTACCCGCGTGAATGTGGGTGGTAAGCTTGACGTGATGTGCTTCGATAAGACCGGTACCTTGACCGAAGATGGTTTGGATGTTCTTGGAATTCACATGCCTGTTCCCCTTCCTGATCGCAAGTCTTCCGTATTCTGTCCAATTATATCGAGCAATCTGGAGCTGCTGAAGACAGCGTCCTTTGAATTGCTGGGTGAGTCCTTGGAGGCCCTTTCTCACGAGAAGGCTGCTGGAAACAGAGCCATAAATTTGTTTGCATCCATGCTGAATTGTCATTCTCTGAAGAGTGTGGATGGAGAGCTCATAGGCGATCCTTTGGATAACAAAATGTTTGAATTCACCAATTGGATCATGACCGAGGACGAGCGTAATGAGCAGCTATTGGAATTCTACAGCCATTACGACGTGCCCGATGGCTTGACACCAAGCCTAATATCGCCCGAGTCTTCACATAATGACCATTTCATTCTTATCAAGGAGTTTGAGTTTGTTTCGCATCTGCGAAGAATGGCCGTCATTACCCAGGCCGTTGGATCGAGTAACGCTCTCATGGCTTACGTCAAGGGTGCTCCAGAGGTTATCGAGAAAATTTGCAATCCAGAAACTCTTCCCGAAGATTACGAGGAGCTTCTCCATCATTATACCCATAACGGTTTCAGAGTAATTGCGTGTGCTGGAAAGACTCTGAATGCCAGTCCTTCGAGAAACGACCTCAGATTCGTCAAGGATCTGAAGAGAGAGGACTGCGAGACCGAGCTGGAATTTCTGGGGTTTATCGTGTTTGAAAATAAGCTGAAGCCCTCGACGAAAGCCTCACTCAAACAGTTGTCAGATGCAAATCTCAGATGTATAATGTGCACTGGTGATAACGTTCTCACGGCCATCAGCGTTGCCAGAGAATGCTGCTTGGTGGACCCCGAAAGTGCGGTGTATCTTCCTGTGTTTGTTGATGGACCGAATGACGAGGGATCTCCGTTTGTGTGGGAAGAAGTGGATAATCCAGACCTGCAATTGGATCCAGTCACATTGGAACCACTATCACCAGATCAGTCCTCACACTTCTGTCTGGCAGTCACGGGTGATGTCTTCAAGTACATATTGACAGAACTGAAGGACCAGGATATGCTCATTGAGAAAATGCTTATGAAGGGCAACATCTTCACTAGAATGTCTCCTGATGAAAAACACGAATTGGTGGAACAGCTGAAGAAACTGGACTATACTGTCGGTTTCTGTGGCGATGGTGCTAACGATTGTGGTGCTTTGAAGGCCGCAGATGTTGGGATATCGCTAAGTGAAGCTGAGGCTTCAGTTGCTGCTCCTTTTACCTCGCGTCTGTTCGAGATCTCGTGCGTTCTGGATGTTATCAAAGAAGGCCGGGCATCGTTGGTGACGAGTTTTTCGTGCTTCCAGTTCATGTCGTTATACTCTGCCATTCAATTTGTTTCGGTGTCGATTCTCTACAAAAGGGGTACTAATTTGGGGGATTTCCAATTCTTATACATTGATATGTTTCTGATATTACCCATAGCTATATTCATGTCTTGGTCCAAGCCTTTCCCAATTCTGTGTCAGAAAAGACCCACTGCAAATCTGATTTCGCCAAAAATCTTGATACCCTTGATGGGAGACATTGCGATTCTGCTTATCTTTCAGGTGATAGTCTGGAACATTTGTCAGGATACCGACTGGTACTTGAAGCCAATCCCTGGCAACGACGATGCAGTCAAGTCCACAGACAACACCGCGCTCTTTGCTTTCGCAAACTTCCAGTACATTTTGGCTGCAATAGTACTTACCGTGGGTCCACCATACAGAGAACCTGCGACCAAGAACGTTCCTTTCATTGTGAATATTGTGTGTGCATTCCTGATTTCGGCTTTGCTTCTTCTCATACCACAAGAAAGCAGCTTGGGAGATCTGATGGACTTGACATACACCTCTTGGAGTTTCAAGCTGATACTTGTAGCTATGGCAGCAGTCAACTATGCTGTTCTGCAATTTGGCCACACAGTCTGGTTTGTTGCCTTATCCAAGCTGTATAAAAAGTTTTTTGGCAGAAAGACCAGCAAGAAAGCGTTCAAGAGGTTGAAGATGGAACTTGAGCATAGCGGTCATGTATAGAGTTCATAGCATTTCATTATGTACAAATTTTGCTATTTTGCCATTATCCAGTCACCTTCTGCTGAGCTATCCTAAAATTCACCATTTCCTGCTCAGCACCGTCTGCACACACTTCTTATAAGCACTAAACTCAGCGGCGCAGGCGTCCTTGGACATATTCTGATAGTGTTTCATAATACATTGACCGTACAAAATTGATTGCTGACCACAAGACACAGTAGCCTGCATAAACTTCGGCACCTGCTTGACTCTCTCTTTCTTGACAACGGACATCTCGGGACGGCGTGTTCTGATGCTTGGATTCAACTGAAATATGTAGAGCAGGCTGCGTTCGTTTTCAGGATGGGTCTTCAATTTTCAGGGACGCAAAATGGTAATCACACTTTTACGTAAACCATCAGTTTTGGAGAAGACAATTGTGTCGCCAACCGTGATATATATTTATAATATGGGCTGACGAAACAAATACCTGTTGCTCAAAAAGATAATTTTGAGCTTTAGCTGATTGTGGGATAATTTATGCATCTTCGAGTTTGCATGCAGAAATGGTGCGCCGCACGCCGCACGCCGCACGCCTTTGAGCGTTTAATAAGCTTGGATTCAAGCGGTTACGATTTATCACCTCATTCTACACACTAAACTCAATCAAAAATGGCATCAGCACTCCTTCGTAAGCTCTATGAAAGGCCTCGCTTTAGCGCCAATGAGTGGTGGGAGGCGCGGCCCAAACTGAAAATTGAAAAGGGACCATTCGACAGGGCGTTGTTAGTCTTGGGTCTGGCGATTTGCCTGAACGTGATCTGCGCCCAAAACTTCTTCTACCAAACTACGTTTGTGAACGATCTACCCTTGTTTAGCCTCTCGAGTGCCCTGAACAGAGAACAGTTTCATCCCAGTGGCGCATTCCCATATGGCGGCAAGACTGTCCCCTTCAACACCTCAAACGTCTTCACTGTCCTCAGACAAATCTTCGAAGAAGAAAAGGCGTCGTTTCAAGGTGAGCGAGATCCAATGGTTTCACTCATCAAGCCATCGTTCATGATTGACTACAGGCAAATCTCCTTGAAGCTCACTCCCATGAGATATCTCATAGACAACAGCAGCTTCTCTTACCCCGGCACCGGTCTGGTCAACATTGAATTCAAGCATTCGTTCACAACGCGGCCTCAGGATTTCAGTCATATGGGCCCGCCAAATTGCAATATTGCCTATGATATGCTGTGGTCTGGTCCTATGAACTTTATCGACCATACTTTGCCGTCTATCTTGTTCATCAAAGAGAAGGTGGAGCCTCTGTACATGCACACATCCCAGGTTGCACCAATGACCAAAGCTGCTGTGTACTCGAGCATTATGAAATATCTCTCATCTTTCTCCGTCCTGTTCTCCCCGTTGTGTGAGCTACATTTGGCAATGTTCGCCCTATGGTTCCAACTTGTTGGAAACAGGGTATTCCGAAACGTGATGATGAATTGGGTCAACCTTGTGATTGCGATTTCAAACTTTTCAGCATTGATCTTACTTTCAGCCTGCAGTCTGATTCTGTCCATGATGATTCTGGGCACTCAGACAAACAACTTTGCTATGTTCAATTGCTGTATGAACTTTTTGCAGTTGGGCATGATCGCAGCCTTGGCACACTATACGAAACGGTACGTCTGGGAGACATATCACATGTTCAAAGAGAAAGAATTGGCTGTTTCCAATGCTGAAAGTGACAACTCTGCCTTGGACTCCGTAGATCCCATTGAGATCTTGAAACAGGTAATCCAATCGTCTCAGGATGGATCTGCTGCCTCATACAGCATGGGTGCTGATGCTTTGACTCCGACTACGGATGCACCAATGCATGTGGACGACTTATCAGACACCATGGGAAGCATGAAGGAGATTCATAGGTGAAAAGACATGAAAATCAATACTACAGTCAACATTGGTTCATAGACACATTTTACATAACAATACATGGTGAATAATTGTCACACTAATGTAAAGTTTCAAGAATCTTGCTTGCTTTCGTCTACGACCATTCGGATTAATACATTAGCGCAAATTGTATTAAATGTATATCCTAACATTAACATCCTGTAATATGCGTATCAAAATAAATGAACGCAATTCCTGCTTCAAGCAGTATCACCAAACGCGTCTATAGGTGTTGGTTCCTTAGAAATAGAGGCAGATTCCTCCTGCACAGATATTTGCTCGTCAACTGCGATTACTTGGGACTCATCTGGCACTTCCGAGCTCTCCTGTTGATCTGATTGATAGTCGGTAACTTCGAATTGATTATCCGGTTCATTGGAAGACTCAGCTCGTCTAAATTGCCCGTTGGGCTCAGGAGACTCGGACTCATTGGCTTTGACTGCATCAGCTTGAGATTCAGCTTGGGAATCCACATTAGAGTGCTTTGACGAAGAAGATGGAATCAACGCTTTCAGATCGTAGAGCTTGTCAAACTCGCTGAAATCAACGTCTTCGCTAGTGAGTTCCCTATGCTTTGCGATGGAAATCTCCTCCATTTCTATGGCGTCCATGTAAACCGTCGACCCTTCTTGGTTATAAGTCCGGGCATTCACAAACATAAGATGAACATCTTCCATGAACTGAGCAATGCTGGTGTACTCATATGAGCTGATCCGTTTTTGAATCATGTCAAATGCAATAGGAAACTGGATGAGCACATAGTAATCAGGATAGAGTCTCTTATTGGGTTTGACCATGAAAATTGGACTCAAAACACGTCCCTCGGCATTGCTGTAGTTGACCAAATAGTCGTATATCTGTTGAGTGATTGTCTGCAAACGCAATCTGTCCTCTTCCGAGATGTCGGTCTCGACCAAATGCAAACGGGTTAAAGGAGATGGACGACCCGCGCGTCCTCTGCCTCTTCCACGGCCACGGAATCCTCCTCTGCCTCTTCCTCTGACAGAGGGAGATCTGCTCACCTTAGGTCTCTTGACACCCTCATCCTCATCATCCACGACGAAATCACCCATTGCCTGTTTTTCGCCATTCGTGGATTGTGACTGTTCCTTGGGTTTGCGTCCACGCTTACGTTTGGGCTTGGATTCGTTGTCGGAGGAGACATAACCGTCAATCTCCCGCAACCATTGCTCTTCAGAAACGTTTTCATCGTAGTGTGTGACCTTGCGTTCGCGTGCGCCTCTACCACCATAGGTGATTTCTTCCTCGTTTGTTTCAATTTCGGGCTCGATGTTGTATATTTCGGGCAATTCAGCATCAGTGTACAGTCTTGGTTTGTTCGCGTACTGGTTTCTGATTCTCTCATTATCCATCTCCTTGAAACTGATCAACTCTTGATCATTTCTGGCCAGAACTTCGTTCAACTCATCATCGTTCATGTCATCCTCTTCTTCTTCCACTTTGCTTTCTTCATTCTCTAACAACGATCTCAGCAAAGCCTCCTGCTCTTCAGCAGTGGACTTCTGGTCGAACTTACCAGCCTGGATGACTTTTCCATCAATATCCAGCTTTTGGTGAGCCCTCTCCAAGATGTACTCCTCAATGGAATCTTCTGTGATCAGTCTCAAAATTCTAACCTCGTTCTTCTGTCCAATACGATGGGCACGGTCTTGGGCCTGCAAATCCTGGTGGGGGTTCCAATCTGTATCGAAGATAATGACAGTATCAGCAGTCTGCAAATTCAGACCCAGACCACCGGCACGTGTGGACAGCAAGAAGATGAAGATATCGGAATCCTGGGCATTGAAGTCCTTCAGCAAACTTGTACGATCATCAGCCTTGGTGTCACCATCCAGTCTCATGTACTTCATTTGTCTGTAACGCAAGAAGTCCTCCATGATGTCCATGATCTGGGTCATCTGGAAGAAAATCAGCACTCTATGACCCGTAGCTCTAAACTTCGGCAAGATTCTGTCCAAAAGTTCGAACTTTCCGCTGACTCTCCAAATATCATCGTTGGTTTCATGGTTGGGGTTTATAAGATCTTCAATCTCCACAAACACGAACGGATGGTTGCAAATCTTTCTCAATTGCATGAGCTTGTTGTTCAGACCTTTGACACCGGTTGGTTTCAGATCACCGATAAACAGCTGGTTGTATTTCAACATTTGGCTGTACAGTTTCATTTGCAGCGAACTCTTCTTACACTTGATGATCTTCTCCACCTTGTTTGGCAAATTCTTCTCAACATCTTTCTTCAATCTTCTCAACAAGAACGGTCTCAGCACCTTGTGTAGTCTCTTGATCACCAGTAGCGTTTCTTCTTCAGATAGTCCTATCTTGTCCTGAGAACCGGTATTAGCAAAGGGGGTGTTGAACCATTCATCGAAAGACTTGACAGAGTTGAAGATCTTAGGCAGAGCAAAGTTCAGCAATGCCCATAGTTCTGGAAGGTTGTTCTGCAAAGGAGTACCAGTCAGAATCAAACGATAATCGGAGTGATAATGAACAGTCAACGTCTGGGAAAGTTTGGATTGCGCATTCTTCATCCTATGACCCTCATCTATAATAGTGTAGCACCATCTAATCTTGGAGAGAAGACTCTTGTCTTTAATGATGTACTCGAATGTTGTGAGCAACACTTGAAAGTTGCCCGCTCTGATATCGCCTGCCATCTGTTTTCTAAATACTGGAACACCCTTGTACGAGATCTTTTTGACAGAAGGAGCCCATTTATCGAATTCAAGGTTCCAGTTTGGCAAGGTCGAGAGGGGAACAATGATCAAAAACGGTCTCTCCACGTGTTTTGACTCTATAAGATATGTTACCAGAGAGATTGTTTGAATTGTCTTACCAAGACCCATCTCATCGGCAAGAATACCGTTCAAATGATTGTTGTACAGGGAAACCATCCACTCTAGGCCCTTGAGTTGATACTCCTTAAGAGATCCTCCCACAAGAATTGTTGGCTGGGCGGTGATCTTTTCGACCACCTTATGAGCAACGGAATAATAATCAACACTATCATCCATTTCCTCAGTCAGTTCATCTTCTGGCTTATCGGCAATCTCTCTCTGCTGATCCTTCACAGACTGAGAAAGGGTTTTCAGGAACACGTTTGTTTGTTTCAACAAATGGGTGATTCTGGTATCCTTTGTTTGATCTAAAAGCTTGAAATAAGCCTCTTCATCGTTCTCCTTCAAGGCCTGCAATCTCTTTTTGGCATTCTTCTCTAGCTTCTTCAACTCTTCCTTCTCCACAGAGACATGAAATTGGTGAACTTGCTTACCGAACTTAGCTATTCTGTCTGTTTTTGCGGTTCTACCGCTCAGCCAGTCCTGCGAAGCCATTATTAAGTTGTTCTGTCTTTTGACAATCTCGCCCTTTTCAAACTTGATTTTGAAGTTTTGCTGCTCCAACTTTAAGTTTGCCAGAATGCTCAAATCCATATCGTTGATCATTCGCAGATTAGACGGGAAATTGGGGAAGTAGTTGGTCAGCAGAGATCTCTGGTGGTTTATCACACTCAATAAATATCCCCTCGTGGATACTTGAATAGGCAACAGCTTCAAGGCCTTCAAATCCAGCAAATAATCATCATTAACGTCTTTCAGAGACTCCAACTCCTCCACAGCTTGATCTATAGCCAGCTGCTGGACCAGATCCCTCACTTCTCTAGCCTCCTTTATGTCTATGGGTTTGGGGTATAAACTGGGGATTATCCTCTTGGTCATGGGGTTGGATATCGCCTCAAACGGCTGATTATACTGTGTAGGGATTGTAAAGTTGTTCACAAGCACGAAAGGATCAGTCACTGGGACCCCGCTGGTGGAACCTAGGACTGCCTTTGGGTATGTCTTGGGTCTTGCCACGGGTGGGTGTATAACTTGGGGCTGTTGTTGCAATGGTTGTTGAAGAGACTGCTGAATCTGTTGTGGCTGTTGCTGCTGTTGTTGCTGCTGTTGCTGCTGTTGCTGAAGTCCAGTGTTCATACTAGGAGAACGACTTGCTCCATTTGCAATACTGCTCACCTGGGCCGGTAGCGATTGCTGTATCTGCTGTTGAGGGCCACCTTGTTGGACAACATTATTATTAACACGAGAAACACCGGAATTAGTCTGCTGGTCATTTGAGAACAAAAACGCGCCAACTTCTTGGGGAATGGGCTGGTTTTTCACCAGCGATTTGAAGGCCAAAAGCTGGTTCTTGAACACTTTCAGCTGCAGTGGATTGAAGATGTGCTCTTCTTGTTTGGCAGGAACGTTCATCTCATTATTTGCGGGCAAATTCGAGCTTTTCATCTTGAAGTTGACGAAGTTCACCAGATTCACAAATTCGGGCAATTGATTGACATTGTTTCCGTATTGACTTTTCAACTGTTGCAATCTCTAAATGGCCAGAGTTAGTAAAGAGGGATCTGTGTGTTTGATAGAAATGAATACAATGTCACCTACCATCAGAGCGGATTGAACATCCTGCGATTGTGATTCCATAATGGAAACACCAATTTGATAACTTATCAATGGGGTTCGATGCAATAGCGCGGACCTCTTGCTTTGTGTGGGTAAACCTTCCTCTGTTTGTATGGCTACGGGAGGCATTTCCTGGCTACGTGACGTTCCCAGGGCCGTGTAACCTCGCTTGAGCCGCATCCCGGGGTCTCGGGACCCAAAGTTTCTTTTCAGATAAGGGCGATTCTGGACGCTTGGAACATTTCAGAAACTGCCTGATAGCTTTGGATCACAAGTTTGCTCGTGAAGATTTGCCCCGGAGAGTGTGAGTCTCTTTGGCGGATTGGTGACAGCGTAGTGAGCGATAATGCATTTCGAAAGGTTTCGGGACCATCTCGACTTGCGAGGGTGATGTTCAAATAGTTGTTGGGTAAGACATATGAATATCCCTAAGCTACTTATTGTTCTTCAGACGGAAGAAGATGGAGAATACCAAGCTTTATAAAAAAAATTGGCAAAATAACCCGCACGGGTGGGGCGGGCGGTAAATTCAAAATGTACCTTCCCCCGACCGGAAGTGCCAGTGTTTCAAGGCTAACCGAGGTGAGGGAAAAGATTTGCATCATGCCTATTGCACAATTAGGGCTCGTAATAAGACGGCGAATTTTGTGAATTTATAATTAAAATGCCAAAATTAGATTCATTATAATGCAGATACTTATATACCGAAAAAGTCGTTAAAAAAATTGCAAAAAAGGAAGCCAGTATGAGCCAATCTAGGGGGCGCCCTGAGCTCACTTGGCTGGGACGGCCGAATCAGCTTAGCATGGGTCCATGATTGGCTACCTCTCGCTGTATGCAGGAAGCTGCTCTCCGACATCTGTGAACACTTTATCAAACATTTTTACAAACTCAAATGCGCCTCCCTCGTTGAATACCAGCGTGAAATCATAAACCTCTTGGCGTAGCCCGTTCTCCAGCGATTCGTTGACAAATGACCCTCTCCATCTATTAGGGCCAAACCAGGGTTGTTCCAGGGTGTGCGCTTTAATCTGTGGAAATAATATCGTAAACGAGTTAAAATCCCCGTGGCTAGACACAAATACGATTCTTTTTGTTGTCAGGAAAATCCTGCCAGTTGCCGTGATATTTGCAGCCCCCTTCTCATATTTCGCCTTCAACTCAATCCCATTGCGCTCTGGGGATTGAAACTTCAAGGTTTCTTCGGGAAGCAGTACAAAAGGCGGGTTTCCTTCCTTTAACATCACCCAATTCAACGACATAATTGAAGAAGCGATAAATCCTATTGCTAATTTAATATCCTTGCTCTTTGTGTGGTTTTGACGCCGCTTACAGCAGCTTCATATCCACATGACTTGAGGAAATTAGCGTCATTTTGATAAGAGGGGACCCGTTCCCTCGGTATGTAGGCGGGTTCCGGGGATGCAGGTCACAATTCTTGAATGAAAAATCGGGTTATTGGTGGCCACAATATTTTTAAAACCTTAGGGTTGCGGATTTTGTTCTGGCTGCTCTGAGCAATATAATTGAGGCAATATCACGACCGTATTACGACCAAAATAGGCCTCAAATGGGCTTTAAATGGGCGTGGGATGAAACCCCCGATTAAGGTTGGCATTTTTGACTGGAAAATCTACCTATTTGGGGCAAACGGCCATGTCCATTCAACACTGAAATTTCGGCTATCTATACACTAGAAATATCTTATCTTATTCCCTAGAACAACCCGTCTAGATCTTCTTCTCCGAATATCTCGGCCAATTCCCTATCTTCATCGTCTGGAAGGGCCTCGCCCAGCTGCGCTATCTGGTCCTCCTCGCGAGTCTCGTTAATATCTGTAATCAGCTCTTCCACGGCTTCGACCTCCATTGCTGCGTCGTGTAATTCTTCTTCTTCGTCTTCTTCGTCATCATCATCCTGATCCTCGAGATCTTCTTGATCCTCCTGGTCCTCCTGGTCTTCCTGGTCTTCCGGAATATCATCCTGTGGTATCAGATTTTCGTCAGTTGGTTCGCTCACCTCACTCTCCTTCACTTGCCTAGACTTAATTTCCAGCTCCTGTCTGAGCCTGTTGATCACGTCGTTGATTCTGCTCTTGATGATTGGGTTGTTCGCCTTCAATAAGTCCTGTTCTTTGGCCTTTATCGTAGACTCCAGTTCTGAGATCTCTTCCTTGAGAATCTTATTGTGCTGCTGTTCCTCGTCAATCTCGGGTCTATCTTCGTCACTGGAAGAAGCATCGTCCAGATCTCCATCGTCGTCATCTTCCTCATCAGCTCCGTCCATTCCCTCAATTCCTTCGATCTCTTCCATCTCAGCAATATTGTCATCTTCGTCACCTACTAGTTCCTTCTCCAGCTCCATCTGTAGGTCTCCCAGGTCATCTAGGCCATTGTCTTCATCCTCTTCCTCATCGACATTATCCTTACCAAAATTTATCTTGATGTTGGTTCTCGATGCCTGTTGTGGAATCTGTGGCTCTTTCTCGGGGTCAAACAGCTCATAACTCGAATTCACAGCTTCGTCATCCATTCTCAGCAACTCCTCCACCCGGTCTTCCACCGACTCAAACACCTTGTTGGTAAACTTCTGCTTGAATCGCTGTTTCACGTTCTGTAAAGGAGGTGTCAGTCCATCCGGAAATGTCTCTTCCTTATCCACGGGGATTTGCATAACCTCCTTCTCGTCTGTTATCTGGGAAATCACCAACAACATTTGGCAAACGTCTATTGTCTTGAACATGTTCTTCTTATCAAGTGTCTTGTAAACCTCAACTGTTGTAGGAAGATCAACCAGCTTAGCGCCATACATTTGGCCTTTCACTTTAACAACGGCTCTTTTCCTGTCTCTCCACTTGATAGTGATCCCACTGAAATCACCATCATCAACACATCTTCTAAGATGCTCCAACGATGAGTCCGGTAACATCCTCAAAATCAGTCCTTCCTCCATCAATGGATCATCTTCTCGGTCAGGATCTTCTGAATCGTATCCATCGCCTGGTATTCTGGTAGGTTTCACTCTTATGCGAGGTACTATTTTGTGTGGCTTGGTCTCTTTCTTGCCCACCTTAAGTTTGATTTTGGGGGTTTCCAGAACCGCCTCCTTTGGTTCCTTGAGCTTGATTTTGAACATTATCGATAAAATTATCCAAGCCGTCACCGGTTCACCTTCACTTCTGGGGTTATCGTGTATTTTTTTGAACTGCCCTTGCAATCAACAGTGTACATGCATCAAAGGGCCCATCGGAGGGGCTTCGTAACCATTCCATCAAATGTGAAATATTTTAGCCGTAAACTGTGGGAAGAACTATTCGAGATACCGGTATGTCACAGCCTACACGAAATGTCTAGGTTTGCAAACATACTGAAAACCCTCAGTCTACCGAAACATCTATATGGCTACTCAGTAATAGGATTGAATGAGTCCAGCTCCAAGATCGTGTCTAAGCTGAATTTGAACTACCAGAATCCTCTGATAGTGGATCTCTATAGTGGGGTCAATGGCTTTGCATTTGCACTACACGAACATTTGAAGCCGAGAAAACACATCTTGATGGAAGATCATGCAAAGTCCAACGAATACCTCTCTCAGGTTTTGGAGAAACTCACCCCTGAGGAAAGGGACAAGTTCGTTCTTTCCAAGCTAAGTTCGTTCAACTGGTCAGCATACACTCAGTTGGAAGGGGAGGGTATAATAGACCCGGATTTTGTTTCTCGAAACCAGATTCATCCGTCTTTTTTGATCCATGGAAACTTGTGCTATCCGCGGGGTGAAGCGCTACTAATGCAGTTCTATACTTGTTTGCAAGATAGGAACTGGCTCCAGAAATACGGTAGGGTACGGATGCTATTTTGGACTACAGACGATACAGCTGCTAAGGTGATACCCAAGTTAAAGAAGAAGAGGATGGGGTTCATTGCAGAGAAGTTCTCAACCACTAAACTCATAGCCATGTCTGATAAGTCCAAAACCAAAGATGACGATGCAGTGTTGTTTGAGCACCCAGAGCCTCTTTGTCTGATTCAGGTGGAGCCCAAGAACGTTGAGACCAGAGTAGCTGAGTTCAACATTGTGTCCAAGAAACTGTGCAATTTTGGCAATTCTCCGGTGAGAAATGCGATATCTACATTGGGTGCGGGTGCACCAGCATATTTCGGAGAGACGGTTCCGGAGCGAATTCTCGATAACAAAGTGATTGATCTAACTCTAGAGGAACTTGACGTGATTGTGGAGGCATATTGGAGATGGCCGTTCAAGCCCATGGAGGGTGTTCAGTATATGGATAGTTCTGCAAGTTTCTATGACTGAGCAGATCGACTCATGCACGGAGTCAGGAAGAACTCCCTTCGGCTTTAGGAAGATGTATGGGCACAAAAATGTATATAGACAGTTATGAAGTATAATGACATAGAATGTCTGCCACAGAGCTGATGTTCACATATATATGATTTGTATAACGCATGGAGAGTGCTTTTTGTATGCAGCTATGATGCACATAATAAGAGTTTATTTGATGCGGCGTGGATTTGATCCACACACCTTCACAAAAACCGCTGGACTTCTTAGTAACCCCATATAGCCTACGATAGGGATCACCAAATAGTTCCTCCAATATTCTTCGAAAGAATAAAAATCTTGATGTGATGAAATCTGTGAGTATTAAGGTTCCAATTGGTGTATCTCTACAATTGAGGCTGTATATTTCGTACTGGAGATCACACTTTCCTAACACCTTCTCCAGACACCCTCTTTGAGCGTGATCATTGATCCCTCTGCATTTCTGGGCGGCATTGCGGTCATAAAAAAGTGGAAATCAGATAAAGTGAAATTGGTGATTCCAGAATACACGTTGCAAGAGCTCGATCACCAAAAGAAGTCACGTACTCTCACTGGCTATAATGCTAGGGAAAGCGTTAGGTTCATTGGCCAAGCGCTAAAGATCCCCGGTTTTTTGACCACACAAAATCCCAAAGATCCTGGTCCTAGGTGGGAGAAGTGCCCTAATTTCAGGGTGAGAAATCCCACAGAATCTGAGCTTGTGGGTATTATCGAGAGCGAGAACAGGCATGCTACTTCTTCTAAGCTGCCTGTCACATTCTCCGAGGATAAGGCATTGGTTATGAAGGAGCTATTTAACTTGGAAGAGAATGAGGCTGGAAAATCAAATCAAAGATACAACGCAAAGGTTCCCTCTAGGCTGAAGTCTATGCTGAGGTTCTGTATCCAGAAGATCCACATCGAAAAGACTAAAGGCAACTGGTGGATTCTATGCGAAGACCCCATCAGCACGGCTTGGTATCGATGCTTCGGATTCCAGGTCATGTCAGTATTGGAAACAGAGGCGTACCTTCGAAATGGAGATTGTTCTTTGGAAATGCCATCTCAAACAAGTGTCCAACATCAGAGTTTTAAGGACGTAACATATGAGTCCAGAGGACGGGGAGAACTCTGGACGAGTTGAAAAAAAGGCTATTGGAAGAAGTCTACATTGGCCATGAGTTACCCATCTTCATGTATGCCACAGGGCTAACACAATCGGCAAGCAATATCGAAAAAGGAAATGGTTGAGGAACTTGGTATCAGCGTTGTGATTTGAAATCAGGGTGCTTCAAGACTTATCATGAAGCACTAATACTAGAGATGCCAGAAAAAACATGCTATAATAAAACAAACTCATCATCTAACAAGTTCCTCGTCAACCATTTTCACATCCAAGGACCACCATACCAACTGGCATACGCTTGAAATATCCGAGCATATGCAAACTGGTACGCCGTTTCAGATGTTATCAAGTGCTTGAAATTAATGCTATGGTTAAAGCTCTGGGTCCGGCCTATGGTTAAACCTATGGTGTCCAGAGAGAACTAAATCGCGATTTTTCAGGAAAAGCAAAAGTTTGCATAAGGAAGAGCAACGGGCTTTATAGTACTTTGCCTTGGTGACCCGTGCCTTAAATGGCAGCTTGAGCTTAGGTCTACGAAATGTATTTTTTGGCGATATTCATGATTGTTTCGTAAAAAAAGTTTCCAGAAAGTCATAATTCTATAAGTTACTGAGAGTGGCTCGGAGAATAATGTGAAATGTCATCAGACTGCTGAAGTCTGGAAGTTGTGATGAACTCATCAAGAGGATCATAACGACGAAAATCCCACAACCTGTTCATACAGATCATCCAGGGACAAAACTGCATTGGAAGAATTCGGCAACTCGTATTTGCTGAAAGATTGCAATATTTTCAAGCACCACACCATGCTCTCCAGGAATAGATCAAAGTTCATGGAAACAGATTTAGAGCTCGTAAACTGGACGAATATCTCATCAATTGTGTCCTGAAAAAGACCAAACTTGTAAATCTGTAACGCCTTCGAGTATTCTTGCAAGGATATCGATCCCGATCTGTCAAGATCCACGGTCTGGAATACTCGAAGATACCCCAACAGATACTGCGACACCTGTATGAACTCCAGATACTCCAATTGTTCAAAACTGCTTTTCCCAAACATGTCCAGTATCAGCTTCACCGTAGAATCTGAAAAATTCGATCCATCCTTGTTGATCAGAACAGATCTGAGTTGCGACAGCGTTATCCTCTGGTGGCTGGCCCGTATCATATTGTATAGCTCCATGGATGTAGAGTCCTGTCTCACTTCGGACTGGTACAACCGCTGCACCTCGTAAAGCAAATCAATTGTCATCAAATACTAGGTGCAAAGCCAATAGTTTTCAGGACCTTCGGCTGGTTTATAGGCAGTGTCTGGTGATATCGATCCCACACAAAACAAATACATGATGAAGGATATATATAGTCGTGCGCCATTCAAGCTCAGGCACAGCCCTGTTTGGCGTTATTAGCAGGCTCCGGGTTCGATCTGTTGCCATATTTTTCCCCATTCGTTTGCCAGAAAGAATAATGGTGTTAACTATTGATACACTTCTGGCTATACGAACAGCTAGGCGAGTGCGGTTTTAACAAGAATGATAACCTTCATGATGCCAACCTGTTAGGAAGGTACCTCATTTTGTCTGCCCCCAAAAGCCCCCTCTACACACTACAAGCCTCGAAACAACAGTATATTTGATTAAAATGTGTTTTTGTTATCTAATCACGGTTAAATCTTCTTCTGTAACCTTCACCGTTACCACCCTGTCTTGGAGCTGATCTTTGGGCTCTCTCGGCAACTGGGGCCAATTGAGTCTTTGGAACAATACCTTCTGGAATGTTCAAGTACTCACGCAAGTATGTCAAACCTTCATCAGTCAAGGTGTAGTAGTAGTATTGCCATGAGAACTGAGTCTTGACGTAACCCTTGGAGGTCAAGGATTGCATGGCCTTGATGACGAACAAGTTCTTGGTGTCGAGCTCATCGTGCTTTGGCTGGTTGAAATCCTTCTTGGCGACAAGAACACCCTCTGTAGATAGTTAGTATACTGGAACTCTGTAATTTCGGGAAAATTCAGTGATTTGGATGATATTCAAAGAACGTGAGAATGACAGCAAAGGTTTGCTGTGATTGAACTTTTCACTCTTGATGCCTGGGAGTTTTAGTGATTTCTTTTCCGCGTTTGCGGTGGTTATCAGTGCTGTATCATGGCTTTTGATTAAATGCAGTTGGTCATCGTAATCCTGAATGATGTCTCAAAGTAACCCTTCTTGGTCGCACTCGCGCTCGTTCTCGTACCCTGTTGCCTCGTCCAATATTCGTCTCGTTCTCCGTTCCGAATCAGGCTTTGATCACCTTTCAATAATTGTAACATACCTTGCAAGAGATGTCTGTGGATCAATTTACGGTCTTCCTTTGGAATAAGCATGTTAGATGATGTACAGTTGTATTTGACAAATCTTCAAACTGGTCGAACAGTGATAAACGTCTAAAGAGGTTACTGAAAATGTTAGCGGGGGTGTGCGACAACAGAAAAAAAGCTGGGAAAATCAGTCGGTATCTAGCAGTGAGAGGGTAAAATAGCCCTACGTGTCATCACGTGTCTAAAAATGTGCGAGACTCGTTCCTGTTATTTGTCTGTACACGCTTATCTAAAATTGGCTTCGTTGGATGCACGCCCCACAAAAGTGATTCTTCGATGGACCATGTGCTAACAGGGGTGGAAAGATACGAGATAAGAAATTCGCCTGAAGAAAGCGGCTGGTCTCTTCTTCTGCTGTTTTCTTTCATATTGAGTAGGTATGAGTACTCAATCCAATATGACCCTTCGCTGGCTGAGCGGTCTCAACAAAGCCTCCACACATAAAAGATGGTACAACATTCCGGTCATCAACTACATCATCATGGCATTCTTCTCGTTTCTATTAATCCGACTCACCTGGCACTATCATAGATTATACACGAAATCTTCGCTGATGGCGACCATAGCCACAAATCTGGTTCTGTTTGGAATCGCTGATACAATGGCTCAAAGTATAGCTGCATTCTACTCCCCATTGACCAGAAGGCGAAACTCCAGTGTGGCTTCTGCACTCGAAAGAGGGCATGTTTTGCCGGAAGAACCTGTGGTGGATAACATCGAGATGTTTGTCGATTATGGGGATGAGAATTACCAGGACGGTGATACTCCAAAACCTACGGTATTCCACCCTGCCGTTGACAGTGCTGCATTTGATTTTAAGAGATTCTGGTATTTCATGTTTTGGGGGTTTCTGATGGCTTTTGTCTCGATTGGCTGGTATACCATTCTCAATTCACTGTACTTGGACATGCCTTACTTTGTATCGGTTCTGGAGCGAGCTTTGACGGATCAGCTGTGTTTTGCACCTGTCAGTCTGTTTTCATTCTTCTCATACAGCACCTTCGTCATGGAAAAGGGCAATAAGCTTGACCTCAAGGCCAAACTTGACAGTATCTACCTGTCCACTCTAGTGGCCAATTGGAGTGTGTGGTTTCCTGTTCAATTTATCAACTTTTTGATTATGCCCACCAAATTCCAGGTTCCTTTCAGTTCTGGGGTTGGTGTTCTGTGGAACTGCTTCTTATCGCTGCGAAACGCTTCCACGTGATCAATGTGTGAGCCGCACGACCGATGCGGCGAACATCGGGGCCACACATGCAAGTTGTTAGTCTTCAAAATATTAGCGCTGGGTCGGTGGCTTGAACTCGAGACTGAATTTATATTGAAATTCTAATACAGGTTTTGTGTAGCAATTCCTCAATTGGACAGGGATCCATTTTCTAGACTTGACAATACGCTCACCGGTTACGCATGTCTCAAGTCGAAAGCGCTTCCCGAGACTCACCAGATGAGATCTCGCATCAACAAGAAAAACTTTCTTCACGCGAAGATGAAGATCTCCAAATTGGACCAGAATACCTAGATGACTTCAAAGCGGCAACTGGTACCATCTCTGAGCCGGGGAGCTCAAATGAACACCGCCCACAAGAGCATACTCTGTTCGCAACAAACGCGGTTGCGTTAGAAATTCCGCCCTTGGGTCATATTGGAAGATGCGGTCTTGAATTTCTTCCAAATCAAGTGTATGAAATACCATGAGGATAAACTTTTCGTCACATATTCATTGTTGTGTGTCGTACCATACTAACCATATCAGCGAAAGAAAAGCTTCCAAGAAAGGAGCCCAGTTTACTGTGGTTCTTGCGGGTCAATCAGGTTTGGGCAAAACCTCTTTTATCAACACGTTGTTTGATGAGGATTTGTTGCAACTGAAAGACTACTACGAGGAAAACGGGGCTCCCAGGTCAACCACAAAAATCAATTCTCACAAAATCGAGCTTGTTGAAGATGGTCATGTCTTAAACTTCACCTGTATCGACACGCCAGGATTTGGAGACTATGAGAATAATAAATTTTGCTGGTTTCCCATTGTTCGGTACATTGAGGAGCAATTCCGAAGTTATGCTTGCCAGGAGACTCAGCCTGACCGTTCCAACCTGATCGATACCAGGGTCCATGCTTGCCTTTACTTCTTGGTTCCAACTGCAAAGGGTGTCTCGGCACTTGATGTGGAGGCCATGAAAGAATTGTGCAAGCGCGTAAATCTTATTCCTGTTGTTGCCAAGGCAGATGCGTACACCCGAAGTGAGATGCAAGAGTTCAAAAAGGCATTCAAGGAAACCATTGACGCGTACGACATCAGATTATGTGATTGGCTGATCAAAGAGGATGTCAATTCTGATTTCATTGAAGATATGCCATATTCTGTGATCAACTCTGCAGGAAGGTTTACCAGAGCTGACGGCGTAACTGTACGCGGACGTGAGTATGTCTGGGGAATAGCAGAAGTTGAGGATTCAGATCATTGTGACTATCTCAAGTTGAGAGAGTTGTTGCTTGGAACAAACATATTGGATCTCATTGTTTCCACAGAAGCCCACTACGAGATGTACAGATCGGATTACTTGACTTTATGGCTCAAGAAAGGTTGGGAGAAGAAGTCAGAGTCCGATTTGTCTGGTTCTGACCAAGTCGCCGCCGAAGAACCCATGGTCATACCAGAAAATCCGGTTGAGCTCATGAAGCTACTGAGGAATACTTCTCGCTCTGAATTAGAACAAGAACTGGTATTTCGCAATCCTGCTTATGTTGCTGCTGAAGCAAAGCTGAGGAAAAGCTTTTCCGACAACGTGTTGAATCAAGAAGCTGTCTTCAAGAACTGGAAATTTGGTTTGCAAGAGAAACAGGCTGGCTTCAATGATGATATTCAAATTCTCCATAGTACCGCTATTGCATTACAAGAAGATATCAAAGCTCTAGAGTCCATTATGAGCTGATTATTGGAAACGCTTTTTCCTTCCAACTTACGGTGATCGTGCTAGTTTTTCGCAATTCTTGGTTTTTTACGATTTTTTCACAAACCTTCAGCTTAATAAAATGTTGCATAGTATCTCTGTAGTGTCATAATTGACCTAAAAAAAGAATACCATTGATTCATGGGAAACTCAAGTAAAATAGTACTGCTGTCACATGAAATCACATGGATTCAACATTCTTGGAAGAACCTTCAACAGGAATCTGTTCTTTATCCTCAAGAACGATTGGCTCGGGATCAGCCTGGTACAGGGAAACTCCCATTCTTGCCATTGCCTCAGTCGTCAGTTGGCGGCCTGTTTCGATTGAGGTAAGCAGGTAGCTTCCACGTTCCTCCTTGTTCTTAGAATATACCTCCTCAATATGGTTTGGAACAGCAGTGATACGAGGCAGAACTGTAGTGAGGGTGTTTTCGTAGGCTCTATTGAGGATTCTCAAACCACGAGAGAACTCGTTTGAATACTCTTTTCTTGGAACCTCCGCATCGTCTCCAAACTGGGCAACAAGAGTGTTGGACAGTCTATCGTTTACTGGTGCAAGAATGCTGTCTGCCTGACCACGGATCAAGGCTCTTCCGTCCGTGTCATAGATGGCGGCGTATCTCTTTCTGGCAGAAGCAGCAACCACACGACCGGGTTGTAAGAAGTATCTGTCTCCCAGTTGAACAGTGGAATTCACCCCGTTACGAACGGTAGTTGCAGAACTGACAAATGGATTTGTGAGAGAGTCTCTGATATCCCTCATGCGGATAACTCTCGCCTGGGGTACTCTCTCATCAAAACGAGACAAGGCTTCATCAATCGAGGTGTCAATTCTTTCAGTGTAGTTTCTGACTCCTCCCGAATAGGCCCATCTGTACAACATTGGTCTAAGCAAACGTGGAAAAGGCAAACTCTCATGAATTCTCATCCAGGAGGCCACGGCAGGATACGTTTGAAAATGTAGAAAAGTTCTGGTATGCTCGGGTACCTCGGGGATGTACGCAGGTTGGTCCATTGGCGCTGGAGATGGAACAGGTTCTTGAGGATTAAGTTCGGACATCTAATGGTTAGAATTTCATGGAGGTTCGCAATAAACAAAGGGGAATCTGGACTCACGCAAGAAGTTGAATGACACGGAATTAGCTGAAAGTTGCAAGTATTTTGTAGCTTTTCTTGGTCAGGATGCTTCAACTGAGAAGAACAACAAACCTGGTGTAGTAGATGGTGATGATCTGGGCACGCCGCACCCATGCACCGCCACACCAAATTGCGGACTACACCCGCCATGATTAGTGGCACAACATGTCCTTCCCAATCGGGAAAAACGAAAACATGCAGGTAATTCTTAAGGTCTTCAGATCTGATAAACATATCTTGAGTCCCCGATCCAGTTCCCTGGAGTTGTTGCTTTCCGCTTAGTTGCTTGGAATAAACAGAAAAGGTGCCAATTGAGCCGATATATTCGCTAACCTCAGCAGCGTGTTTCTTTGTTTCTCGCTTTCTTGCATTTGCTTCTTCCGTCATATGGCCATACACATTGAAAAATCGCTACTATGACTACTAGAACATTCTTTGACACTTTCAAATTACAAACAACGAACCTGCTTGGCCCAAGCCTCGGGTCGCTCGGAATACTTGACGATTTCGAATCGGGCAACACAGATTTGGAGGACATCAATCCCTCACTGCTGACCGGACAAGTAGGTAACACCCGCCAAGGAATCACGGAATCCCTTGCTGTTTTTAACTTCAAAACCTATCTCGATTCTTTTAGTTTTGATCATGGCGTGAAATCGCCGGTGGCCGACCTGGATTTCGCCAAAACCTCCAAAACCACACTGGAACATTCGTCTCCTTTAGAGCTGTCGGCCTCTCCGCAGACTGCAAATGCCAAAAACCAAATGGAAGAGGAATTGGAAGATTTATCACTAGACGAGATCGACTCTCAGGTGAGATCCAATATTTACGAGGCGTGGAGGGACCACGAGAGGATGGAAGAGGATGACTTCGATATGCACTTTGATAGCATCCCAGATGGGCTTCAGTCGCAGGACATGGAGGATCTGGTTGCGTTCGGTGTAGGTTTTGAGGATTTTAGCTTTGACAATATGGTCGAAGACGAGGAATGCGAAGTTGTTAGTGAGGGCCAGATGGGCTCCAGTGTGGATAGATACGGAATAGAACAGAGACAGAAAATTCTGGGGAACAGCCAAATTCCAAGACCGCAGCATGCATACCAATTTCCATCGTCGAGAATATCAAAGCCAAGCGAGCTTCAGAACGGATTCCAAATCCATTCCGACTTTGCCCAATCACATCCCACCTCGTTGCCCTTTGCCAGGAAGTCCTCGGCTGCTGCGGCTACTCTTTCTGAGGTTACAGCCAGAGACCTCAACTTCGACCACGACCATGATATACACTACGAGACTGAGACTGGAGTAACAGATTCCCCTAAGAGAGTATGCAAGCCATTGCATTCCATAATAAGCAACATCGCCAGACCTGTTCTCATGCACAGGAAGAACACTCTGAATCTCATAGTGGATGCGGAAAACGGAGACATGGACGATGCCACCAAGTATGCCACCGAGATCAACTCGCAGAACTGTGAGGGCATCCCCATCCCAGAACGTACGAACGAGCTGGTGACAATCCCAGCTTCGGGCGAAGGACGTGTTCGCAAAGCCGCACTAATTAGGGCCGTCCTGGTCAGGAACCAGCACAGTCAAGGGCATGCAAGCACGAGCCGGGCTGGCTTCTATACCGAGAGCGAGCACGAAGCGTACATGATGCAGCACAACAATGGTACTGCTGACCAATGTAATACTAGGAACGGCGTGTCGAAAGTGGCACTAGTCGGCGATGATAATAAGGAGAATTCGAGGCCAATGAAGGGCTATCTGAAGAAAACGCCGATGAAGTCAAAGTTGCGCACAAAGAGGGTCCAATGGGCAACCTCGCTGGAGTGGTGATGAAATAGAGAAGTAATTCGATACATAAGCTTGAACCGCTTCAAAATGCATGAATTTTCGATATTGAGTAACTGAGTAACTTTGAGAAGATCATATGGTTTGTATTGCTGTCCTGTGGTTCCATCTAGTCTTTTAATGCGACCTTATAGAGCTATCCATATAGTGTTCACGCTTGGTGTTCCTCGGATCTGTCTTCTTGATTCTGAGGGGTGTCGTCGTTCTTATCATTTCCCTCGCTTTGATTATCCGAATGAAGAGATACCTCTGCTTCTCCGCCCTCTTCTGATTGCTCGTCTGTGGATGCTGACTCTTCCGAAAGAGCAGCAGCAGCTTCAGCAGCAGCTTCAGCAGCCTCCTCGGCAGCTCTCTCCTTTTTGTACTCTGCGCTCTTGTGGATCGGCGTGTACTTCAAGTTGGAACTACCATGAGGTCTCTCGAAGCCGTGCACGTCAAAGAACTTTGGAATGCAACTACGATGGCCCCACGTAAATTCGTCCTTCGCCGAACAATCACACCTGCCCTTCACTCTAACATCAAAAGCACGGGGACAATCCTGGTTTGGCTCGTGAAAATAGCCTGTTGAAGGGAAGAACTGCAGTTTGTCCTTGCTCAAGAGCAACGAGACAGCCATGGTATGAATCGGGGCATCCCCCCATCTCTCGTAGTATATTCCACCAGCACGGTCCAGATAGTCAAAGAAGTGTCTATATTTGTCTGATCTGAAAAATTCCAAGTCTGCAATCTCAAAGTTGGACCAGAAATGGCACATGTTGAAAGACTTGCCGTCATCGTCAGACAGAAATGCCATGTTGTTGTCTGGTGCGACTTTGTCGGGGTACTTTTCCTGATAGTTCAGTACCTGGTCCCATAGTGTCTCCACTGTGGTGTGCAGTTCTAGTGGAGCCATGTTAAAGCCATACACTTTTTCGTTCTCTCTCAGCACGGTGAAGGGATCGTACAAGATATCGCATCTGTAGTCCACATCGGGCTCCACTCTCCAATAGTATCTATAGTCCTTCATCACCGGCAGATCATAGAAGAACCCTGAGTTAAAGCGACACATGTGTCTGTAGGATTCTGAAAAGCCATATTTCACTCTCTTTCTGCGCATGGCCCTTCTGGTTTTCGTTGCCTTTTTCTGGTCAATAAACTTGGGCATCGACCACATTTCTTTCGGTATTTGCACAAATTTGGAAGTACCCGAGCAAAAGCTTGAAACTGTCTCGATGAACTCCTTCGTGAATGGTTCGTCATTGGCGAACACCCAATCATAGTGGTACCGTCCATTGAATCTATCCTCAACAGACCTTATAGACTTGAGAAGTCCAAACTTATCGGAGTTTCGCACTAGCGAAAAGAAAGTTGCATTTTCACGTGTGTTTTCTGAGTCCTGGTATAATCCCTCGATTGTGACCATGGCCATTTGGCCGTCTTTCACTGATGAAGGCCGCTGCTTTGCCTTAGATTCGGTGTCTGATACCCGAGTAGGCGATTTCAAAACCACGTCGTCTTGGGCACCCTGGTTTCCCAAAGATTTGAGAGTAGATCCCCTTTCACGTTCCAATGAATGTGGCGCGATTTCAGGCGTGGTGGCTCCGCTTCGTATCTGTGCCGGCCTGGAGAAGCCTCGAGGCAGCAGGCAAACCAACACCAATGCTGATAATACCAGCATCAACAAGATGTTTCGCACCTTTCTTGTGAGTCTCAGGCTCACCATGTTTCATGGGTCAAAAAAATGATATATAACAAAACAAATCCAGCCAGTTGAACTTGAGCTTGAGAGTTCTCGCCAGCAACAAACCTAAGCAATGTCTATTACAAAGAACGTTCTGCCTGGTACAATCGCCAGTATCTCAGCTTATTTCCTGCTGAACCGTACAAAACCAAAGAAACAATGGAAACAAAACCAATGCAGAATAAATAAAAAAACACCAACAGCTCACGGGTGGATCTCAGCAGTATAAGCCTCTCAGCAGAGGCCACACACTTTAACGCACATTACACATTCGGTATCTTTAGAAGCGCCTTCGTTTCTGTGCCGGTACACGCATTCAGGTACGTAGCACCAGAGAATTTTCGTGGATTCACCCATTTGTGGAGGGATTTGGATGATTAAATTAGGGTAAATATGTACAGAGTTTTAGGTTTCGTTTTCTGAACATAGTGATATGTTGTTTTTGAAGTTTTATGATTCTTTGCAGTGGAATGTTGTGGAGTATTGTGGCTATCTTGATATGCTGCATTGCCGTGCCGGATCGGGTCGGTCAATCTTCAGTACCCACCACCATCACATTTGGCCATTGGATGCCAAACTATGGGGTTTTTGTTTAAAAGATAGGATTATTGATGATATTTTCAGCCATGTTTGTGGACTCTTCCTTTTTTCGGTGTTTTTTATGTTAAATCCGCTGTGGTGGCTTCCTTTTCGGTTTCCCACTATATTTCAAATAGTTTAAGATTTCTGAAAAATTCGTGTAAATCCAAGAAAGGCCTAAACGCGATTATTACCACAGGATATCAGTTACCGAATTTTCAGCTATTAGGGAATTAATTAATTATTAGTCGATATCTCTAAGTATCTCTAAGTTTTTCCACAGCGCCTTTCTCTTCTCGGGCAAATACCTCATCTGATCCTTCGTCTACTTCTTCCTGAACAGGGACAGCCTCTTCTTCGTCTTTAGCCTTTAGCTTTAGCTCCAACTCCTGCTTGTACTCAGGCCCAGCATGGATCCATTTCTTCATGAACTTGGTCAAAATACCTGCCGTCAGAACTTGTTCCGATTGGTAAAGCACCAACGGCACCAACAATTGGCCCAGGTGCGGACTATTATCTCCGTACTGAGCAGTGACTAGGGAAACTCCCAAAGCGGCGGTTTTTGCGGCCCCACAAAGTGCAATCGCAACTGTGTCTCTTCTGTTGTAGTAAAATGGTCTAAAAAGATGATAACTCCAGATATAGGCGGTTGAATGCTTGACTCGATCCGGTTCCTCCTTGAAGACCTTGAGCAGGAAAATGGGACGCGATATCAAAAAACAGATCACGGTGAAAAAGACGTAGATTCCGACGTTGAAGAAACAGATCATTATTATCGATTGGTGTGAAACCGCAGTGAAAGCGTGTTGGTAGAAAGCAGTGGAGAAGGAGGACCACATGATCAGAACCAACATGAAAGATCCAACCTTGTTGAATTTGGTTTTGGTGTAAAAGATCTTGACTGGTTTGGGAAAAAGATTTTGCAGGACTTGTCCCACAAACAAAGGAATGAAAACGGAAAGACCAATCTGCTTGAACACATCTTTGTATACTCTCGTGACAGATGACCCATTAGCAGGATTGGCGAAACTCCATTCTCCCGTGGTAAAAAGTTGCACAAGAGCTGGTGTAATCACAGCACCAAGTACGTTTCCTATGAAGACCTCACAAAGCGTCAGCAGATCGTTTCCGTCAGCCTGTTTGGTCATTACCACGTTGGAAGCGACAGTGGTAGGACAACAAGCAGTGACAATGAGCCCCACTAGCATCCAATCTGAAATGACAGCATTATGCGCAGCTCTAATGGCACAAGCAAAACCGTATAGAATTGCGGGAGTGATCAAAAACTGCAAAACTAAAACCACAAGATGGGCTCTCCAATGGCCCATGTTTTTCATCAGACTCTTGGTAGACATAGATAGCCCAGATCCAAGAAAAATCACCGCAACAGCCCCATAACCAATACTATACTCGCCACGTATTGTGCCTCCGTGTCTGGCAAAACTAGGGTATTTATAAGCCAGGGCAACGAAGATAGCCAACGCCTCGAAAAACCAGTACGATATCATCTGGGCCTTGATAAATGACAGTACTTTGTACGCCCAAGGGGACTTTTCTTTTAACCAGGTCCTGCCCCTGTCCATGCTGGACCTCACACCAACATTGGCCATAATAGACGCTAGCAAGCGAGTGGAAACTCTTTAGAAGATAGGCCTTGAATAAACAACTCAGGAGCGAAAGCCGTTCTTGTGCTGTCATCGTAAAAGAATGACGGTTTTGAGCCACAGTCGTGCGAGGTCCAAAGGCCGGGGCACGAAAAAAAAAATCTCTTATCGATGCCATTATGTATCAGGCATCGCGCAATCTGGAGATTTATAGGGTGTTTCTTGTTCCGTAGTGTTGTCCTCAGAAATATGGCCAAGAAGGATAAAAAGGCGAAGGAGAACAAGAAAGCCAGAGCGGCATTGAAGAACGAAAAAGCAGGCAAGAAGGCCGAGCAAAAGAATAAGAAGAAGGCTGTCAAGTTTGGTGATAATGATCTCGAGGACGACGTTGACATTGACGAGCTGCTAAGCAACCTCGCAAAAGAGCAGGAGCAGTTTGAAGCTATCAACATAGAAATTGTGAAGAGACCTTCCAAACGTCTCAATGGAACGCTTGTTGGAGCCATTAACAATGGTAAGAAAGAGCTGGTACTGTTTGGTGGTGAGACTTCAGACTCTCAAACAGTTCATTTTTACAACGACTTATTTGTCTATTCGGTTGACAATGACATCTGGAGGAGATACACCTCGAAAAACAGCCCGTTGCCGCGTTCTTCGCATGCCATGTGTTACCATCCCTCTGGAATCTTTATTATGAACGGAGGTGAATTTTCTTCGCCAAAGCAGTCCACGTTCCATCATTTTTCGGATACTTGGATTTTGGACATCCAGTCGAAGGAGTGGAGTAAAGTGGACACCAAGAAAGGTCCCAGCTCGAGATCTGGTCACAGGATGACTTATTGGAAGAATTACGTTATTCTGCATGGTGGGTTCAGGGATCTTGGAACTAGCACCACATATCTTAACGATGTTTGGTTATTCGACATCACCACCTATAAGTGGATCCAAGTTGAGTTTCCCCCAAACCTTCCAGTTCCAGATGCCAGATCTGGCCACTCTCTGATTCCTACTGAGGAAGGTGCTATTGTGTGGGGAGGATACTGTAAAGTCAAAGCAGGCAAGGGTCTGCAGAAAGGCAAGATGTTGAGCGATGGGTGGAGTCTCAAGATGAAAAGTGATCCCAAGGGAATAAGATGGGAAAGAAGAAGGAAACAAGGATTTCAGCCTTCGCCTCGTGTTGGTTGTTCAATGCAACCCCATAAAGGCCGAGGAATTCTGTTTGGTGGTGTGTATGATTACGAAGAGACTGAAGAAAGCCTTGAGTCTGAGTTTTACAACACCATCCTGTCGTATAACTCTGAGACGAACAGATGGTATTCGTTGGCATTAAGAGGCAAAAGGGCCCAGAAGTCGCAAGTTATCAAGAAGGATAGGAACAGAGACCAGGACCTGGAGGAGCTTCTGAATTCGATCCTTGCGAAGGCCAACTTAAATGACAATGACGAGTCTGAGGAAGCTGAGAAGGTTATCGAAGAGGAGGTGGAGGAACAGCAAGAGAAAAAAGAATATGTCATAGCCACTCAACTACCCCATCCCAGATACAACGCCTTGACCACTGTTTTGGATGACAAACTGTATATATTCGGAGGGGCTTGGGAACGAGGTGACCAGGAGTTCAATTTGGATTCCATGTACAGTGTTGACCTGGCCAAACTAGACGGAGTCAAGGTTTTCTGGGAAGATCTTTCTGAGCTTGAAAGGGCTGACTCCGACTCCGACGAAGATGACTACTCCGATGACGAAGACGGCTCCGATGACTCAGAGGACGAGGAAGTCGGCGATGATGATGAAGTTGCTGAAGAAGAAGAGGAAGAGGAGGTGGAAGAGGTTGAGCCCGAGATTCCCGACGAAAGGCCATGGTTACCTCACCCCAAAGCTTTCGAGTCTCTGCGTGACTTTTACCTTAGAACAGGTGCTGACTTTTTGCAATGGGCTATCTCCAGTAACAGAGAAGCCAGGGGAAAGCATCTGAAGGGCAAGTCCTTTGACCTCTGTGAGAGCAGATGGTGGGAGAGAAGAGACCAGGTTCGTATTGAAGAAGATGGCCTGGAAGAGGCGGGTGTCACTGATGTTATTAGAAAGGACACCACGGTCAAGACCACCAAAAGAAGATGATGCAAGGATGGGAATCTTCTGCTTGTTCCTGCTGTATAGCTGGTTTGGACTGTGAGAAAGTTTGTCTTAGCAAGAATCATAGATGTATAGAAAAGGAGTTAAACAATATACCGTTCAATAGATAGAAGTCGAAAAGGGCGGAAGAGAGATTTCAACTTGGCAAATGCTTTTCTGTGAAACCAAATAAGAAGGAGTTGAATAGGAATGTCATCCTTTGCTTGATCCAAGAAACAAGAAAGAGTTGATATTTAGCAGTGCTGGAACCAAAGCTGTCAAATTGTTTTGAGCCGCACGCAATGCCAGACCAAAATTTCAACCGGAGCATGCAGTCTCCACAGCCGTAGGGTTCCTTGTCGCAACGGTTCAACCATCTACAATAGAATGGCAAGAAAGTGATAAGATTACTCAAATAGTTTTATTGATATCGCGATGACATGAACGACCTCTGTCACCATTTTTTGAGTGCTATGCCAGTATTAACCTTTATTACTATACAATGTGTGTTGGGCTACGCAAAATGAATACCCACCTGGTGGAAGGCAAATAAAAGCTTCAAAAAATCCGTCTGGTCCAACTTACTGGATCTTTTCTCGCCAAATCCAGTTTCCTGTAACACCTTCTCCACCTTTTCCTTGACCAGCGCACTGAGGTCAGCTTTATCATCAACTTCCATACCGCCTCTCTCTGCTGACAGCACGGCAAGGAAGGTCTTGTAATTGGTCTCGAGAATCTCCAGAACCTTCGAGTTCTTGAAAACTGCAGACAAAGTTTTGTTCTTTCTGTTGAAACAGAATCTCAGAAGACCATCCCACTCGTTGAAATCGATGTTGGGTCTTGGGTGTTTGACCTCGATTCTGACCACCGAGGATTCAACCTTTGGTGGTGGTCTAAAATTGTTCTTGCCAACCTTCATGATGTGTTTGACATTGGCCCACATCTGAACATTGGCACTCAGACGATTGTACAGCGCATCGCCAGGTCTGGCTGTCAAGATCATTGCGAACTCTCTCTGGAACATCAGAACTGACACTCTGGGCGGTCTTGGCAAACTCAGCAATTTGAACACAATCCCCGAGGAAATTTGATAAGGAGTATTAGATATGCAAATATCATGGTATGGTAAAGTCTCGTGCTTCATAAAGTCACCCATGACTATCTCCAGCTTTTTCTGTTGAGGAGTGCCTTGCACTCTCTTCGTCAGCTCAGCAGCCATCTTGGGATCCACTTCGCATGCTACCACATTTCTTGCCTGTTCCAGAATACGAACAGTTAAGTTACCCGTACCTGGACCAATCTCCAGAACAGTGTCTGAAGGCCTTATATTCGCCTTGTCCACGATGGCTTGCGCTATCAGAGGGTTCTTCAAGATATGCTGACCCAAGTCGGTGTTGAACTTGAACACCTTGTTCATCTGACTATTTGAGTCACCCACTGGGCTGTTCTGGTGCGACAGTCTCTTTTTGTCTGCTTTTCCCATTCCTAGAAACTATGACGAATATTCTTCCCGTACTCTATTTACTGTCTGATTCAGTACTGAGATCACATAAATTTTTTTTAACAAAACCTATTGAGTATCACACACCAAATCTTTGCACGTGATGACTTCCAGTCTGTAGAGGAGTAACACGAAGAATGCACAGTAATCATACAAAAGAGGTAGCACATCATTAGCGATCCTATTCTCTCAAAGACGCGTTTTAGATAGCCGAGTGGGGGGAATTGCACTATGCAGGATTGTTATTCTTTTGTCGTGCCTGCGATGGTGAAAACGCTGGTGTTACCACTGAACAACATCCAGCGAGGTGACTTCGAGAAGTATTATGGAATGCTGGACCGAACAAGAGAAATACGGCTCGTGGATCTGACCCCGTCTCAAGGACTATTCAATCCGCAGGGTTACCCCCATGGAAGGATATTATACGATCACAAGCTTCGGGATACGTATTCCGAGTCCCTATTTCTACAGGACTTAGAGCCATTCAGAAGAACGTTTTTGGTGTTTGGTCTAGTGAAGTACGATCCAGAACTCTCAACAACTGAACTCAAAGTGTTGATGTCGAGCCTACAGCGAGAATACCCAAATGTTGTTTCGCAAGTGATTGTGATTTTTGAATGCCCAGAAGAGGACCAGTTGGGCCAGATACCTGGAGTGTTCAAGCACAAAGGAAATCAAGGCGATAACCAGACCAACATGGAAACGCTTGTCTGCGACATCACTTCTTATTTTATTTCGGCATTGTCATCGTATGCTGTGTCCTATCAACACATGACGTTACGGTCGCCTGGTGAGTTCCAAACCGGAAATACAGCAACTGGTCTTCGTAATTACGACACGGCTTCTCTGGAAAAACAAAAAAAACGGTACTCGACATTTGACGTGAACTCGACTACAGCACAAGACAAGAACCGAGCTATGAGGGCGAAGGGACGCAGAAACAAGCTGATGGGCAACTTTTACTTGCTCATAGGCCGTCTGAGCGATGCGTTGAAAGAGTTTTGCGACGCTCTCATCATCCTCAAATCCTCCAATGACTGCCTATGGATGGCCTCGGCACTTGAAGGGCTGGCTGTTTGTATCATAATATTGACATATCTGGACGTTCCATTCACACTGCCCGCTACAGTCCACTCGTTGTTGGTGGGAAGAGAAACCAGTACATCACAACTATTGGTGTCACCAAGCTCGTCACCAAGAACCTCCTTTCAATCGGTTCATTCAACGTCGCGGAATTCCCCTAGTCTACCAACAGCAGCACCAAATACAATCCAGTATTCTCTGGCAACCGTTCCGGAGCTGATTTCAAAAATTTACCACAAAGTTGTATTCTATTACAGACTGTCATCGGCATCACCGGAAGACTTTGTGCCATCGCTTGTATATTATGAAAGTTTGCTGAGATATGTGAAGTTTCTCACGTTGATGGCTGTTTCCGGCGAGCTGAGCCCGTTGACATTGAGATCTTTAGTGAGAGGGCTCCCACTGGAGGAGTCTGGTGATACTATCGATGTTAACTTGAAGGCTGAAATCCTGGCTTATGCGCAGGACTTTTCAAAGCCCGAATTTTTTGCCTTGAACATCTTGGACAGATGCCGTCTCTACGACAACCTTGTTCCAGTTTATACAGACTTGAACTTACACAGAAAAAGGTCACTGCTTATCAAGCAGCTTATAGATACAATTCTTCCGAAGTCTACCAAGCTAAGTACCCGTGACAAAATTGTTTACAACAGCGAAGGAATTCCCGAACTACTGGAAAACGTTCTGAAAACATTTGGAGTTGATCCAAAGACCGAAAACGAGTTCCAGTTCCAATGGGTATCAATACAAAAGTCTTTCTTATTCCGGTGCATTGAGCTATGTGAGTATCTTGACGAAACAGAAAGCAGCAGCAATTACGCTTTATTCTTACTGAAGCATTTTCGCAAGGTATTGAGCGAGCAAGAACAACGAAGAGTCTTTGAGGTGGTACAGAGATTGGGCTCTAATACGACCTCCAACTACTGGGATGTGCATCTGGTGGAGAATGCTGTTCCAATCAACCACTCGCTCCCGTCTGTGCCCCATAGACGTTCTGCAGGTACTACAGATAATAATCCGATCTACAACCCGTTCTCCAAGCAGGAGAATGAGGAAGTTCCTATTCTAGTTCAGCAGGAGGTATTCGAGGCTACAGTCACATTTGCAAATCCATATGCGTTTGAGATATCAATCTCTGAGATAGAGTTTTGTGCGAATGATCCAGAGTTTGTCTTGGAGACGTTGTTAAATCCTAAGGTATCTTCTGCCGGACTTGCCGAGGCCGTTGAAGGGAAAGGCACAGTCGTGGTCAAACCTTATTCGAGGGTAATGCTATCGATATTCGGCATCCCTAAATCTCACGGAAGTCTAGAGATCGACGCAATAGCTGCCAGTGTGGCAGGATGCAAAAAGCAAAAGTTTCAGATAGGGTTGGCAAAGGTCGGAGCCTTCAATGCCAAAGTCGATGGAACTTACGGAGCATTCACTTCTGAAGATATTACCATTCAGTCAAAGACTCTGAAATTCGAGGTCATTCCTCCTCAGCCTCTGCTCTCTTTGGTGGATGTGACGTTAAGCAACAATTGGGTGATGCTTTTGGAAGGAGAGTCCAAGTATTTTGATATCATCCTACAAAACTTTTCGAAGACGAGTGCTAACGAGCTGGTCTCCACTTTTATGGACTCCACCGTTGAGCCTTTGAACATGGCTTTGAGTAACAAATGGTCTCTGCCAGCGAATGAGGTGTACGAAATCGAGTACTATCTGACCAAAAGACCCGCGTATAAGATCCTGAACAAAGATTCACTCCAACTGATCGAAGGGCTCGAGAAGTTTGCAATCAATATGGAGATCATTGGAAAGAGGGGCATGAAGGAGTCCAGCATTTGCTTTGAATATGCTAATGTCGATATTGCAGCCTCTGAAGCATTTACCAGGAAACTCAATATCCCCATCAATGTGACAGTATACCCAAGTATCGAACTCCTTGGTTGCGACATTTACCCTATCTTATACGACCTACCGAGCTTCAACGAGTTGGATTCCAACGAAGAACACTGGAAGTTTTTGAGGGAGGTGAAAGATCAGCAAGGCTGTCTCTCGGATTACTGCCTACTTGCTCTTGATGTAAAGAACTCTTGGGGCCAGAAGCTGCAGGTTTCCTTGGACTACATGGGCCATGATATCGATTCTGAGGAGGTGGAAACTGAGACTGAATGGAAAAGGACCCCTGCATTTTCTTCAAACTTCGCGATATCTACAGGCAGAACTAAGACAGTACTGGTTCCTGTCAAGAGAATCGACTTTTGCACAGAGAGACTAGACAGACCCATTCCAGGGTTGGCCAACAAACAGTTCATCATTGACAAAAAGATGCCCAGAGCTGAACAGCAGTTCATGAGGGCAGCCTTCTGGTACAGACTTGAACTTTTGAGGAATCTTCGTGGAAGCTGGAAGGTGATTGACGAAGTTCAACTTGACGAGCAAGGAAAGGAAGGCTCACGCTTTGGACAGATCGATCTCAGAAGTATACGTCTTTCCTCCAAGATGGTGAGTATTCTGGAAGTCGAGAAGATTGAGATCAAACTAAGATTACTGAATGGATCAGGAGATGAGGTGTCTTTGGAAAAGATCGCTCTTAACGAGTTTTACACTGTTGAAGCAACGGTCGTGAACAGATCCTCAGTCCCCGTCAAAGGGATGTTTAGACACGTCCCAACTCTTCACTCACAACACCCTTCTGTGGAAAAAAGGATTTTGTTTAATGGCGTTCTACAGAGAAGTATTGGCGATGCCATTAGTCCAGGCAGTTCAAAGTCGTTTGAGTTGGGATTCGTGGTGTTGGTGAGAGGAGAGTATGAGTGGGGAGCCATTTTTGACGAGATGCCACTCAGCCCCGGCCAGACAACGTTTGCAAAGGGAACACAGCACGTTTTAAGACGATCATTGGTATTCAATGCGAATTGAGCCAATTGAGACACTAGATATAGATTATTTGTATTAATATAGCCATGAACAATGTATTATGGGTGTAGAAGCATTTGATACCTTTACTACCAGTGTGGAGCAGGAAACCCTATCTCAAATGGCAGAGCCTTCAACTGAACAAGCTTCGTACTACAACATGACTGTGATCATTCGATAATCTTCTACTTCAAAGTCTTTCTCCAATTACAAGAATCACAAAATGCCAGGCTCAATTTCCCTTGCTCGAGATTGGGATCTCGGTCAGGAACAGAGATATTTGGCTATTGATCCTTCTGGGGAGGAGATTTCGCTTTACCAGACTGACAATACAACAGAAGTGAGTCTTGAAATCAACGAGGAGCGCCTCGGATGTACCTCTTACTAACATATTGCTCCAGGACGAAGATAAGAATATTTTCAAAGTGGCATCAAGAGGGGGCTTCGATAGCATTCAATGTCTCCATTACTCCAGGGCTGATGTGGGTATAACAGCCGTAGGGCAATTGAATGGTTCAGCATACATATTTGACATATCGTCCCCTCAGTCCTCATTACTCAGACTGAAACCCAAGCAAGCTAGACCCTGTAACTCTATTGGATTGAATAGCCAGGGATTGGTTGTTCTTGGCTTTGATAGAGGTCGCCAGGATCACAGTGTACAGATATGGGATATGCAGCATTACTCTCGAAGCAGTTCGAATGATCACATCACCAAGCCCCTGGTGAAATACGTGCAAAACGAAGCAATTCTTTCAACCACATTTCTTGAGAACGAACCAACTAACTTAGTTACCGGAAGTTACAAGTTTTTGCGTGAGTTTGATGTTCGTTCTGAACAGCCATTGTACCAATTGGCTACCAAGTGTACCTCAGGTGTTACGGTGGACCCGTTTAATCCTTATCACTTTGCCTCCTATGGTGACGATGGAACTGTCTCGTTCTGGGACAGAAGGAAGATGGTGGCCAATACGGCCAATGCCTCCTCTACGATTATAAGTGAGGCTCCTCTGCTCACTTTCAATAGATTGCTATCAGACCAACGCAAATCGAACCCTGCGTTTTTCAGGTTCTCCACCATCACTAGAGGTGAATTTTCCGCTTTGTTTTCGGGTGACCTTGTCAAAAGGTGGCAATTGGGTTCAATCCCAGCCTCGAAACAAGGAGAAAGGTCAAACAGCGACCCTGCCAAGCCAGAACTCAAGCCCAAATCTGGCAAATCACTGTTTGTGTCCAAGGTATCAGATGTAAAGACCAAATATGAAAGGGTGATATCATTCGATTACTCTCCCAATTTGAATACTGAGCACGGCATAGATCTTGTGTGTATGAGACAGTCTGGATCAGTGTACCGGATGCACGTGGTATCAAGTCAAGAAGCTGTGGAGTTCAACGCGTTCAACGATATCACGTTCTCGGGACCAGTGGGAACTTTTACCAAGATGGTTAAGGATTCACTGGACGATGATGCCGACCAAGCCGAGACCGCCTCTTTGACTGAAGCTGCATCCAAGAAGGATGACCACTCTCACGCGATTTCGTCTACCTCAAATGCCGCAAGTGATACCAGTGAGACCGACAATCTGAATGCAGAAGAGATGGATATAGATGACGAAGATGGGGATGAAAGTGATGTTTCGCGCATGTTTGTTTCGGATCTCCTGATGAAGCCGGACGTTCTATTGGACAACGATATATGTTCGACCATAAGGCGAAGGGCCAGCTTAGGATATGGTGTTGATCTCGCCCATAACATGTCTATAGTGGACCAGCAGCACACAATTGGCTCTCAAGACCATCTAAGGAACATCTGGAGGTGGATGGATATTATTGCAAACAATGTTGCCCAGGGTCACATGATCTCTGGTGACTACGATCTTGGTTTCTTGGGTGTGTTAGGCATATGGCACGGAGTGGACGGATTCCAGAATCAGAAGAGATACCGTGGCGTTGGTGTGATGAACAACGAGGATCTCATTCATGCCACTAAATCTTTAGTGGAAAGACGGTTTGCACAGATCAAAGCAGCGTCCAGTTCGATACTCCCTGTTGAACGTAAGAGCCAGAAAGAGTATCAAAGACGGCTTTGCATGTACGTTGCTGGATGGGATTTCGGAACGAAAGAGTTAAACGAAAAATATAAGAACTTGGTTGCCAAAGAGCAATACGAGAGAGCGGCTGGATGGGCAGTTTTCAATGGAGATGTTGGCAAGGCAGTGGAGATTTTGAGCAACTCCAAGAGCGAAAGACTCAGAATAATGTCTACTGCCGTTGCAGGATATCTTTCCTACAAAGATTCACCAATGAACAGTATGTGGAGAGACCAGTGCAGAAGATTGGCCTTAGACTTGGAAAACCCATATTTGCGGGTAATCTTTGCCTTTATTGCCGATAACAATTGGTGGGATGTTTTGGATGAAGCTGCTCTGCCTCTCAGAGAACGTCTTGGAGTTGCGTTGAGATTCCTGCCCGACAACGAACTCACTGTCTATCTTGATCGCATAGCCAAAAGCGCTATAATGAGAGGAGAAGTGGAAGGAATTATTTTGACAGGAATAACTCCAAAAGGTATCGATTTACTGCAGTCATACGTGGACAGGACCAGTGATGTCCAAACTGCATGTATAATAGCCGCTCATGGATGTCCTAGGTACTTTAGCGATCAAAGAGTGTCTTCATGGACTGAAAGCTACAGGAAGCTACTCAATAGCTGGAGCCTGTTCAGTGCCAGAGCCAAGTTTGATGTCTCCAGAACCAGACTATCGAAGACAATGGATGGAAAGGTGACCACGAAAGTCGTCCCCAGGCAGGTTTACCTACAATGTGTCAAATGCAATAAGAACATTGCTGAGACCAAAAAGTCCACCGTGGGAGGATACGGTATTGCAAAGAGTGGCTACGTCAAAGGATTCGGGTCAGGAAAATTAGGTCATCCAAACACGAGTTGTCCTCATTGTGGATCAGCTCTTCCCAGGTGTGCCATTTGTTTGTTGCCTCAGGGAGCTCCGTTGCCAAAGGAGTATCTCATGCTTGAAGGAGAGGTTGATACCCCGGAAGTGAAAATAGCATCGCAGTTCAGGGAATGGTTCAGTTTTTGTCTTTCATGCAATCATGGAATGCATGCCGGTCACGCCGAGGAATGGTTCTCCAAGCACTACATATGTGCTGTTCCAGATTGCGATTGCAAGTGTAATAGTAAATAGAATAGAAGCTGCCAAAAATGTACATTTTGGTTACATAAGCAAGGCAAATGGGCTGATGTGCACCGACTAAATTACGATTCAAGGCGGTGCGTTTTCACACAGCCCTCGCGTGGCAGAACGCTTGAGCATTCTCTCCAACAAACAACTCATATCTTACCATCTCGAGCAAAAACCGCAAAGGAAAGGGCCGTGGCATTCGTTTTAATCCAATACTATTCGGGTCGCAGACTAGATCATCTAGACGAGGGTCCAATTCTGGAAGATCAACCAATAGGCTTGTGTTGTTTCATAAACATAAAAACCAAACAAGCTGGGCAACTATCGCCAATCCAAAGCCCTACAATCCATTTGAAGATTTTCCCAAAATGTCTGATCCCACTGACTCAAAAGTTCAGGATATCCTCAAGAAAATCGAGAGAGAGAGGAATATAAAGACCGGAGCGGCTAACCTCAAGAATCGAACAACAAACCAGGACGTGATCCAGAAATGCAACGCCTCAATCAGAGATGCTCAGACAAACATAGATTATTTGCAGCAGATGCTGAACAAACTGCAAATTGATCAGCAAGGATCGAGATCACCTGATCGTTCGGTACAGAGTGCTACTCACGGTCAACAGTATCACGCTCCTTCTGCGACTTCAAGCGATGGCTATTCGAAGCCGATTTTCTCTTCCTTAGATTTGTTAAAGTACGAGTGTCCCTCTCTTGGTCATCGTATTCAGTACATGCTGCAAGAATTGCAGCTGAAGTTGCAGGTCGAGAAGAAATACAGGGAAGCCAACGAGAAGATGTTCAAGTTGTATCAGATGGAAGGAGACCGTCGCAGTATCGCAGCTGCTGGAATCGGTAGAGTCGAGGGAGACCAGAAGATCCAATTGCTTACAAAAGCGTTGAAGCAGTATCAACAGATGCACATAGACGTCGATGAAGTCACCAAGGAGACGGCTGTGCTAAAGACCTTTCCCAAGAAGCCTCTTTCGGGTATCCTCACATTGAACATATCGTTGATCAGAGCAGTCAACCACATCGCGCCAGCTCGATTCTCTAAGGGACCTGAAACAATGGTAAAGATCACCGTTGACGACATCGAAAAGGCCCATACGAAGTTCTCCAGAAACGGAAAATGGAACGAGGAGTTTCACATCGACGTGGAGAAAGGCAATGAAATTGGTATAACTGTTTACGACAAGAACGGTGATCATCTGACTCCTGTGGCTCTTGCATGGTTCTCATTGGCAGATGTTGCCGAAGAGATCCGTAGGAAGAAGAACCGCGGAGACGAAACGGGCTGGATGAGTGCTTCGTTCGTTCAAAACAACCTGACTACTGGAAACAACATACCCTCCAGGCCTAGCACGGATCCTGCTGTCCATCCACAATCCTCAGATGCTCTGGTAAAGACAGGTGGTAATTCCAGCTCCGAAGGTAGCGCTGCGGATTCTTCAGTGACGTTCTCCTCCTGGTTTGTATTGGAACCGGCTGGTCACATTCTTCTTACTTTTGGATTCAGTAAAACTTCTGCATTCAAAAACGGCTCCCGTGGAGATGCTGTGAATGGACTGCTCCGTCACGGTGCTATTCGTCAAAGAAAGGAAGAGGTGTTGGAACACCACGGGCACAAGTTTGTGTACAAACAGTTCTACAACCTCATGAACTGTGCCATGTGTGGCTTTTTCCTTCCGTACAGTGGATACCAGTGCGAGGACTGCCGTTTCCTATGCCACAAAAAGTGTTATGACAAGGTGATTACGAAATGTATTTCTAAGTCCAGCGCTGATCGCGATCCTTATGAGGCTAAGTTGAACCATCGCATTCCTCACCGTTGGGAGCTCGTCACCAACAAAACTGCGAAGTGGTGTTGCCATTGTGGTTATGTACTACCTTTGGGCCGCAAAAATATCCGCAAGTGTTCGGAATGTGGCGTGGTTTGTCATACTTACTGTTCGCATTTGGTCCCTGATTTCTGTGGTATGACCATGGAAAGAGCCAGTCAGATTCTGTCTGAAATAAAGCTCACTCAGAACGCTATTGAGAATACTAGGAAGGCTACCACACCATCTGCCGCGCATGCAAGATTACCAAAACCGGTAACGTTGCCTGCTAAAGATCTGCCTCCTATTCCACCTCAGACAAATGTTCAAGAATTGAAAACGTACCCTGGTACTGGTCCTCAAAGCCAAATAAGTGCCAAAGAACCGATACATAAGAGTTACACGCACAGTCATGACCCAATTGCAGATGGTTATAACTACGACTCTTCTAAGGCCGCGTCGACCACCCAGCTTTTGGAACCCTCAACATATGACATTGCCGCTGCTAAGACAGAAGTACCACGTGTATCCGAAGAAAGGGAACGTACTCGTCGGACAGAAAGCAGGGTTGCTAGGCCTACCGGGCCTAAACCTCATGATGGGGAGGCAAAACATCGTCATCGCCACAAATATGGTCTTGATGATTTCAACTTTCTGGCGGTTTTGGGTAAGGGAAACTTTGGTAAGGTTATGCTTGCAGAATCCGTTCACACCAAACATCTATGTGCAATTAAGGTTTTGAAAAAGGATTTCATCGTCCAGAATGACGAGGTTGAAAGTACGAAATCCGAAAAGCGTGTTTTCCTCATTGCCAACAAAGGGCAGCATCCTTTCCTTCTTAACTTACATCAGTGCTTCCAGACCGAAAACAGAGTGTACTTCGTGATGGAGTATATCTCTGGTGGTGATCTGATGTGGCATGTCCAGAAGGCAAGGTTCTCCTGGAGACGTGCACAGTTCTATGCTGCTGAGGTGCTTCTTGCGCTGAAGTTTTTGCACGAACATGGAGTCATTTACCGTGATTTGAAGCTGGACAACATCCTCCTCACTCCAGATGGACATATCAAACTGGCTGATTATGGGTTGTGTAAGGAAGAGATGTGGTATGGATGTACTACTGCAACGTTCTGTGGTACTCCAGAGTTGATGGCGCCTGAGATTTTAAAGGAACAGAAATACGATAAAGCGGTTGATTGGTGGGCCTTCGGTGTTTTGTTATACCAGATGCTTCTGACAAAGTCTCCCTTCAAGGGTGAAGACGAGGACGAAGTCTTCAACGCTATTTTGACGGACGAACCATTATATCCTATCCATATGTCGAAGGAAGCTGTTGACATTCTACAGAAGCTGCTTACGAGAGACCCTAAGAAACGTTTGGGAGCAGGTCCAAGTGATGCTGAGGAAATCATGGCTCATCCTTATTTCTCAAACATCGACTTCAACGATATTCTTTCATGCAACGTGACTCCTCCTTACATACCAGAGATCAGAGACCCTCGTGATATATCTTATTTCGACGAGGAATTTACGTCTCAAGCCGCGAAGCTCACGCCAGTCAACTCGTTACTGTCGCTGTCGGTGCAAGAACAGTTCCGTGGGTTCACTTATGTGAGTGAAGACAGTGTTGCATAAGAGGAGTTCTCAATTAATAGTTATGTTTGATTTCCCTGTTCCCCAAGACTAGCTAGTCCTAATACATGATGTTCAGTCTCTAAGCCAAGCCTGTAGCTATGTCTAATCTGAGCGAAGAAATATCAAAAAAAAAAACCAAAAATAGGGAAACCCCGTTTAATATCACCGGTAACTACGCAATTGTCCCTATTGAGCTTTTTGCACAAATATTTGCAGAAAACAGGTTGACATTTCTTCATTCATTGCTTATCCCCAATATATCCTAATCGGGTTAATCACCAAACACGACCATCATTAAAATACATGCATTACCCTACCCAAACTCTTTGTAATCCACAGCACTTAGCGTGCTCACGTGTACGCCGGGACAAAAAAATTTTCAGACCTCCTCCCACACCTCCCCTGGAACCACTCCTCCTTATGATCCCCTTCTGGTGAACCCATCAGCTACAGAAAGACCTTGTTTCAAGTGTTATCCGCTTGTAATACATAAAAAGATACAAAAATGGGTATGTGAATCGCTAATTTTTCCGAATAGCAACTTTATTGGCCCCTCAGTTCCATTGCGGATTGGGAAGTTGTTCAAGTTGAAATCTGGCTTTTGGGACAAAATTTTTTTTGCCTCCCATAGTGTCAGCCTCTATTCGGAAGTTTCAAACTCTCAATCGTTGCCTTGAAGCATTACTAACATGAGTTTCAGTTAATTTCACTGTTGACCAAATCCGTGAGCTCATGGACAAAGTTACCAATGTGCGTAACATGTCCGTTATTGCTCACGTCGATCACGGTAAATCCACTTTGACCGATTCGCTGGTTCAGCGTGCCGGTATTATCTCGGCCGCCAAGGCCGGTGAGGCTCGTTTCACCGACACCCGTAAGGATGAACAGGAGAGAGGTATCACTATCAAGTCTACCGCCATCTCTCTTTTCTCCGAGCTTGGTGAGGAGGACATCAAGGAGATCTCCCAGAAGACCGAAGGTAACAAGTTCTTGATCAACTTGATCGATTCGCCAGGTCACGTTGACTTCTCTTCCGAAGTTACCGCTGCCCTCAGAGTCACCGATGGTGCTTTGGTCGTTGTCGACTGTGTTGAAGGTGTGTGTGTTCAGACCGAGACCGTGTTGAGACAATCTCTTGGTGAGAGAATCAAGCCAGTTGTTATTATCAACAAGGTTGACCGTGCTTTGCTCGAATTGCAGGTTTCCAAGGAGGATCTCTACCAGTCTTTCGCCAGAACTGTTGAGTCCGTTAACGTTATCATCTCTACCTACGTTGACAAGTCTATCGGTGATGTCCAGGTCTACCCAGAGAGAGGCACTGTTGCCTTCGGTTCCGGTTTGCACGGTTGGGCTTTCACTATCCGTCAATTTGCCATCCGTTACTCCAAGAAGTTCGGTGTCGACAGAGCCAAGATGATGGAGCGTTTGTGGGGAGACTCGTTCTTCAACCCAAAGACCAAGAAGTGGACTAAGAACGCCAAGGATGCCGATGGAAAGCCTCTTGAGCGTGCCTTCAACATGTTCGTTTTGGACCCAATTTTCCGTCTGTTCGCCGCCATCATGAACTTCAAGAAGGAGGAGATCCCAGTTTTGCTTGAGAAGTTGGAGATCAACCTCAAGTCCGAGGAGAGGGAGTTGGAAGGTAAGGCTTTGCTCAAGGTTGTCATGAGAAAGTTCTTGCCAGCTGCCGATGCCTTGCTTGAGATGATCATCATCCACTTGCCATCCCCAGTCACCGCTCAGTACTACAGAGCCGAGACCTTGTACGAGGGTCCATCTGACGATGCCTCTTGTATCGCCATCAGAGACTGTGACCCCAAGGCCGATCTTATGCTTTACGTCTCCAAGATGGTGCCTACCTCTGATAAGGGTAGATTCTACGCTTTCGGTCGTGTTTTCGCCGGTACCGTGAGATCTGGTCAGAAGGTCAGAATCCAGGGTCCTAACTACGTCCCAGGCAAGAAGGAGGATCTCTTCGTCAAGGCTATCCAAAGAACGGTCCTGATGATGGGTAGATTCGTTGAGGCCATTGACGACTGTCCAGCCGGTAACATTGTCGGTTTGGTTGGTATTGACCAGTTCTTGCTCAAGTCTGGTACCTTGACCACCAACGAGGCCTCCCACAACATGAAGGTGATGAAGTTCTCTGTCTCCCCAGTTGTCCAGGTCGCCGTCGAGGTCAAGAACGGTAACGATTTGCCAAAGCTTGTCGAAGGTCTTAAGCGTCTTTCCAAGTCCGACCCATGTTGTATTACCTCCATGTCCGAGTCTGGTGAACACATTGTCGCCTGTACCGGTGAGTTGCATTTGGAAATCTGTTTGTCAGATTTGGAGAACGACCACGCTGGTGTTCCATTGAGAATCTCCCCACCAGTCGTTGCCTACAGAGAGACTGTTGAGGCCCAGTCGAGTATGACTGCCCTGTCCAAGTCGCCAAACAAGCATAACCGTATCTACGTTTCTGCTCAACCAATTGACGACGAGACTGCCAACGCCATCGAGAGCGGTAAGATTTCTCCAAGAGAGGACTTCAAGACCCGTGCCAGACTGATGGCTGATGAGTATGGCTGGGACGTCACCGACGCCAGAAAGATCTGGTGTTTCGGTCCAGACGGAACTGGTGCCAATCTGGTTGTCGACCAGACCAAGGCTGTCCAGTACTTGCTTGAAATCAAGGACTCTGTCAACTCTGGTTTCCAATGGGCTTCCAAGGAAGGTCCATTGCTCGGTGAGGCCATGAGATCCGTCAGAATCAACATCTTGGATGTCACCATGCACGCCGATGCCATCCACAGAGGTGCCGGTCAGATCATGCCAACCATGAGAAGAGCCACTTACGCCGCCATGTTGCTTGCTGAGCCAAGAATCCAGGAGCCAGTTTTCCTCGTCGAGGTTCAATGTCCAGAAAACGCCATTGGTGGTATCTACTCTGTTCTTAACAAGAAGAGAGGTCAGGTCATCTCCGAGGAGCAGAGACCAGGTACTCCATTGTTCACTGTCAAGGCTTACTTGCCAGTCAATGAGTCCTTCGGTTTCACTGGTCTGCTGAGACAGGCTACCGGTGGTCAGGCTTTCCCACAGATGGTTTTCGACCACTGGGCAACCATGAACGGTAACCCTCTCGACAACACCTCCAAGCCAGGTCAGATTGTTGCTGAGACCAGAAAGAGACACGGTATGAAGGAGGATGTTCCAGGTTACGAAGAGTACTACGACAAGTTGTAAGCTTCTTGCACTGGTTGATTTTCTTTATTATTTAGTTTTGGTGTCTACATGCGTGTAATTATAATGCACATCAAATTTGTTCAAAATCAGGATCAATATTACTCGATCCTCAGTAGTTTCCTTGCATTTGATGGCTCCTCGACATCGCTCAAGTCGCTCGAGAGTTCGAAATCGTCCCATGGTCTTTCTTCAACGCTCGTTCCCTCGATAGTGAAGTCCTCAGAAAGGATCTCCACCAGGTCTCCATTTTCTCCAACCTTTTTCAACACACTAGTCTCCATATCCAACGCAGCCTTGGTCCTGGCATCGCTCTCCCTTCTCCATCTCTTCAAAGTTTTCAGCTGCGACATGATCTTCCATTCCGGCTGCCGCAGGAGATACGCCTCAAGCTTCTTCAAGTCCTCCAGGAACTGGGCCACGCTGGAGTATCTATATTGGCTGTTTTTCAGCTCGATCTGCTGAAAAGACAGGATGTGCTTATTCGTCTGCGCTTTGTAGAGCGACTTTCCAGAGTCCAGCTCCTTGATTCGGTCGATCAGCTTGGAGATTATGTAGCTGATGGGGAAATGAATCAGATCTGTTTCTTCAACCAGAGTATCTACGAGCTGATTTTCGACTTTGGACTTCTGTCCGACAACGGTGGACAAATCAAGCAATTTGTTAACATCCTCAGTCAGGATTCCCAGAACACTGATTCTCTGCTGAATCTCCTCGTCCGTGAGCTGACCATACTGAGTTGCGTCTAACCTTTTGATCAAAGGTGCGCCTTGCTTCTGTTCCCTCTTCAACGTCCAATAAGCACACAGTTCATTAACCACCTCGGCAGCGTTGTCGAGCGCAATGTGATGATCCTTCAAAAAGTTCATGAGTCCTAGTGCAATTGTTATGGGAATAATGGGAGCACCGTTTTTGGTGTTCCATTTGAAAAGGTCTGCAGTCTTGCTTTTTTTGCTCTGCATGATCTTGATCTTAAGCTTCTCGGTTCGATTCTTGATCGCTCCAACAGTTGCAAAATAGAGTCTCGTTTTCTCAACCCCCGATTTCGGATCATGTTCCACGTTCCAGTCGTACGGACCATGCTTGTCGCAATATGATAAAAGCGAGTTCTGATTTGCAATTGCTCCCTGTATACCCTTTGTCATTTTCATGCACAGCCCTGAACGCCTTGCACAGGTGGCATGATAAGCCAAAAAGCAGTTTTTGTTGCAGCATTGGATGCAAGCACCGACCTTTTGATGACATATGTAACAGTTCAATTTCCATCTTCCCTTGGGTATCTGGTTCAGACCCTCAATTGGTTCCATGTATATGGGATTAGCAAAGTACAATTCGTTAATCCATAGTGTACACACCACATGGCCCCACAACCCGTTATCTGTCTGTTTGAAGGCTCCTGTGGTGCTGGGACAGAAAAGACACCGCTGCTTCTTGCTCCTTGAAATCAAGCATCTTCGGCACAGCCACGAGCCTTCTGGAATGAATGTGACACCGTAACACTCTTGGTGAACTGCAATATCACACCCATCACAGAACACAATTGCATTCGAATTGTCGCATTCACTCTCGTCGCAAACCGCGCATCTTTGGTCAACGTCTGGGGAACCCCCAGTGCCATCATCAGAACCATACTTCGAGCTGTGAAGGAAGGCCTGGTTCATCATATCGTAATTATTCAGCGAATCCACTTTGTTTTTAGGAGGGAGAAATTTCTCAATGAAGTACCATTCAATCTCCAAATAAGTGAAGCATATCTCCAAGACCTCGTCTAACACTCTGTTCTGACTTTGTGCCATTCTCCTTTCGTTCATTACAGTCAAATATTCCTCATCCTGTTCATCCATATCGTACAAAACTTGAAACTTATCCTTGAAGTTCAGCAGATTCTTTACCAGCGCGCTTCGCGTCGCTTCTGCTCGGAAATATGTCTCTGGCAAAAGCCGCAGCTCACCCAGTTCATGCTCATTATAGCCCAGTGATGAAATGTTTCTTGGTAGTTTTTCTGCAAAAGTCCCAGGGGAAGAATATAACGGCCTATAGGAGGGCTTCTTGAGGTTTTCGAGCCGCTCGTGTTTATTAACAACTGCCACCTTCCTGGACCGCTCGTTGGGGGTGGTCACCGTGATCAAGGGCTTCGTCTCATCCAGATCTGGATAAAACTCCGCAAAGTCTCGTTCCTCTCGCGGTTTTGAGGATTCATACATTGGGAATTTTCAACTTTGCCAAGCAAAATTGAGCTTCTCGACCAATTTTATCAAGATGTTGGCGGTACGATCACTTGTAGTTAAATCATTACCCATGTTAGAACTGCACCCACATAGAAAAACAACCGCGTATCATCGAAAATACGTGTACTAACCAATGGATTAGCACACTACCGTGCGGCACAAGCCATGCAGGGGTCAAAGTGTGAACTGGAAAATGGTCTGGAGCCTATTGCAGTAGCAATAATAGCATATATTTTTTTTACTGCAGACCTTCAAGTTTTAACCTGGTATTGACAATAAGAGGGGGGGGATGCATGGATATTTCTCGGTACGATTTCCAGTGTAAGGCCTCATTTCCCTCGAGATCATCCATCAAACACGTTAGTTCCGTTAGCGGCGGGCTGAGCTTGTATTCCGGGCTCCAATTAAACTTTTTTTTTCAAATAACAGGATGTACATTTTAGCATCAAGTGGCTGCAACAAAAATTATGTGATTGTTAGGACCTGCTCGGATTATATGCGTGGAGAGCTAAATGAATCCGGATACGTCCGATTGTCCTGCAGTTACCTCAAAGCTCGTAAATGGCTGCATCCCACAAACTGGTCATAGACGACCTTCAATCAAAAAGATAGTAGCATCCACCAAATAATTTTTGATGATCAGTAGCAATCAGTTTCTCTTTCCAGGGTTTTTTCGAAACACTTTTTTACTTCTTCTACGATACGTACCCACAAGGCTGCGTTCAAGACGACACTTTAAGAGGCGTGCATGAAAACGTATTGTTCTCTTTTAGGAAGTAAGAAAAGCAGCGGAATTTGAAACAAATTTTTTTGATTTCAAATTCAGAAATTAATTATAAGACAATCGCACCCTGCTGCAATCTTTCGGTGCTCCTCTGATAAGCAGGCCATGGTTGACTTGGATCTTTGGCCAGAGTTTTGGGATGATGACCAGGCTCTGGAGCTTGTCATGGATGACAATGTGAATTTGCAATATGAAGAAGAGGATGAGAACATCAACACTAAACCAACGTTCTGGGATCAGGAACATGAAAGCGGGTTTCTAGAAAGTGTGAAATCAAAACCAGAAGGTGTATTGAGGAAGCCGTGGGCTAATACTCTGCGGAGAATATCGAAATCAAGTCTGGGCCTTCGGGATAGTTCAAACGAGGAGGTCCCTACATTAAGAAGCACAGGGAGTTCTCTAAGCAATAAGAGGATATCACTGCCTCAACCATCACCTTCTTCTTTGATGGACGGAGAAAACTCTTTTATTCCGTCTTCGCCTTCGCCCAAAACATTGTCCCCAGATTCAAACAGACAAGTTTCAGGTGAACCTAGTATACGCGGAAGCTCTTATAGCAGCGTGGTTTCTACGCAGAAACACATTTCTGTTCCAGACTGCAGTCCAGCCTCAGAGATTACAAGGTTCAACTTTACGAATGAGCAGAGACCACAACTCTTTCAACGCGGATCCAGTTCCGAGTCTCGGAAATACTATCTTATTTAATTACGAATCGCAAGCTTTTAATGCTATGTCCGCCCCTATTGAAATTACTGCCACTTGGCGTCTATCTAAGCTATTGTCATATCCCTGTGCAAAGTCACGTGAGGACGTGCACGCACAAAACAATTCAACGTCTGCCAAACCACACGTGTCACCAGACTACCCCTTGAACCCCAGCTGTGTAAACTAGACCGAAGCCACAATGGAAGGGAAATTATCCGTTATTTTTGAAAACCCATCAGAGGTCTATCAAACCTGGTTTTGCAACGATTTTCCACCACGATCTTTAGGAGATATCTAGCGCATTCCAAACCTTTTTCCGCTTTTTATTTGCAATTGGACTTAGACTTTGACATTCGGACAAGTTCGGCGAAGAACTATAATCCACCACAACTCTCAACCTGTTGAACTTATGGAAATCCCTAAGCTTCCCCAAGCTTGAAGTGAGTTGAATCAATAATGGACCAGTTTGATTTTCTCGAGGAAAGGGACGCGCCCATCCCCATTCTGAACAACTTCAACTTCCTGTCTGCTAACGACGATGGTTCTGAGGAGGTGAATAGAACAGGGGACGCGGACCAGAGAGCCAATACCTTCAACTACGATGCAACGGCATTAGACCAAATTAATAGTCTGGCGCTGGGAGGCCAACCAGATGACTTCCTAAAGGCCAGCCAAGAATACACACCGGAGAATGAGACTTCTCCATTCACACTTGCCGATGTCCCTGAGATACCGGCCTCTGTGGGAAATGGTGGATCATATCAAGTCAAACAGCGACCTCAGCCTCAACGAAGAAGACAGGAGTCATATTTGGACGAGCTCGATACTTTTGGATTTGCCCCGTCCAACTTAGTGAACGACGACCAAACCCCCAATTCGCTCACCCAAGAATACTCCAGTCCGTCTCCAGCAGTCAACATCAGTACAGAGACCAGCCAGAGCTACACGCCGAACTTGAATCCACAGTACTTCTCACCCAGGCTCCAACCCGTCAAATCCACAAGGCTACACAGACAATCCAGTATAAGCAATGCGGGAAAGAGCTTCTCGAATGCTCCTATGGGGACCTCGTTAAACAACATTTTGTCCCCATCAAGCACATACGACTTTGATAATTCGCCCTATGGTTCTTTTGGAGGTAGCAGTTTCAACGAGCCGTATTTGAACTCGCCTCTGGCATCGCCATCGCTGCGCGCAATAGGCTCGCCCGCTTCGTACGGAACCCACATGAACCCGAAAGGCCCGATGTCAAAGGAGGGCAAGATTAGTCGTCGTCGAGAGCTGCATAACGCCGTCGAGAGGAGGCGACGTGACTTGATCAAAGAGAGAATCAAAGAGTTGGGTGCACTGATTCCGCAGTCGTTGCTTCACGATAAGACCAAAGACGCTAAGGAGATCAAAGAGATAAAGGCTAACAAGGGGTTGATTTTGGTGAAGACTGTGGAGTATATTTCGCATCTTCAGCGGATTATGGGTTCACAAGACGACAGACTCGAACTTCTGTTATCCAGAATCAGCGAGCTGGAGATTGCTCCCAAATATGACGCCAGTCGCGAGCAGCTGGATCAACAGGTGTTCAACAACAACGATAATAACCCGCAAGTAAAGCTTGAAGAGGATTCATTTGACTTTTTGAATCAGGACTTTCTTAAGGAAACCCCTTCGGATACGTTGAATGGCGAAGGGTACTGGAATGAGCTGTGAGACCTCGGTGATATTGCTGGCGAGAAATACATACGATCAGCCCATTCTGCTCTTAGTCATGGAATATTGCACATCATTGATAAAGGCGTGCTAACGACCAGTCTTGAACATGGTTCAATTTGTACTATTGACAGGCAACTATGCTTATAATCGACGGTGTTAGTGTTACTAACACGGTTACACAATATTATTGACACAAATATGATTACGACTGCTTTCGCATTGACTCTGAAATTCAGGTTAGTGCAAGAGTTCAGAAATGTAATAGCAGTTATGCGAGTGGTAGGATGTACATGAGACGCATGTTCGAACCTGCATAACTAGCACTCTGCTAGTTGAACTGTGTATGATCTAATTAATGATTTAACCATTACTGATAAATTGTGACAATATACAGAAAAATTGAATATTTATACTGTAGAACAAATATTTTTTCTCTAATTATTCTCCTTATATTCACCACGAAACTCATCTCTTCTAGGCATGGCATGGATGGACTTAGATGATGAGCCTCGGTGGCCGTCAGTATGCAGATTAAATCTGCTTTAGGCCTATTAGCTCCACGCAAGTTTGCCACACCGTCAAGTACAGTGAATACTCTCTTACAACTGATAATTTGGTCAATTTTGTGTTGCGAGCACAAAGTTGATACCTGATTCAAATAGGAAGGCGTAAATATCCATCATGAGCACGAACCAGGACTCAGACACACAGTTTATCAGCCAGTTCCAGAACTGGAGAACCAATCGCTCCAGAACGGCCACTCCAGCAAATACCGGCAACGAAAGTTTCCAGGATAGGGCAAGAGGCTTCTTTTCTTCCTTGGAAGACAGTCTCTCGCAAGGTTATGATGAATTATACACCAGATTGCCTATGGTGAACCAGGATCTCGAGTCGCAGCCTGAACCTTCGTGGTTCAAGCTTTCGCGTGTGGAAAGACTCATAAGCTTTTTCTGTCTGTTGCTGGGCTCAGTCGCATGTTTCACGTTGGGGATATTTTTATTCCCGGTTCTCTCGTTGAAACCTAGAAAATTCGCGCTGTTGTGGACTCTCGGGTCGGTGCTATTCGTACTGTCGTTTGGTGCCTTGCAAGGGCCAATGGACTACTGCAAGCATCTAATATCAAGAGAGAGACTACCATTTACTGTTGTTTATTTCGGGAGCATCATCAGCACCTTGTATTGTGCTTTGATTTTGAAGTCCACATTATTAACTTTGCTGACGGGTTTTGTGGAGATCTTTGCTGTGCTATATTATACGTTGAGTTACTTTCCATTTGGTGCTCAGGGGTTTAGTATGGTGATGTCGTTGGGGATACGACAGTTCAGTTCTTTGTTGGGGATGTGAAGGAAGAAATGCAAAATATATGAAACTAATATTCCAAGGTGACAAAAAAGAAGACTTTTTTTGGCAAGAACATTATAATAGGAAACTTGATGACTAGCTAGCTCTTAAGATAAGCGCTAGGCTCAGGCTCACCCACATCTTGCATTCTCCATGGCATTTCTGAATAACCACAAGACGACCAGTATAACAATATTGTCTGTGCTTAGCTTGTAAAAATTAACTTTTGAGAGCAATTTCCTCTTCATATTCACAGATTAAATGCACCACTTGTATGATATATCTTCTAATAGGAATCGAAGCATAGATACGTCACGTGCTCATGGCGACAATTCTGGGGTCAGTAGGCTGGAGCCTCTGAAAGTGAAGTGCTCTCTCAATCACGGTTGTAACTAGACACCAGGCTTTCCAATCAATCTCGACAAATTCAAGTTTTACAAACGATGTCGTCCGAAGCTGCCTGTATTTTCTGCAAGATCATCAAGGGTGAGTAAAGTCTTTTAGTGAAACCGACGATTTCGTCACACTAACCACTCCAGGCCAAATCCCTTCATTCAAAATAGTGGAGACTGCTACTTGTTACTCCTTCCTCGATATTGAGCCAATTGCCAAAGGCCATGTATTAGTGATCCCCAAGTACCATGGTGCAAAGTTGCACAACATCCCAGACGAATACTTGAAGGACATCCTTCCCGTGACCAAGAAGATTGCCAAAGCATTGGATTTGGACATTGACGGATTGGAAGGCCCTGGCTACAATATTCTTCAAAACAACGGCTCAATTGCTCACCAGGTTGTTGACCATGTCCACTTTCATCTGATACCAAAGAGGGATTCGGAGACCGGGCTGATAGTTGGCTGGCCTACTACTAAGGGCGACATGGCCCAATTGGCTGAACTAGCCAAGGACATAGTTTCCAAGATTGAGGAATAAGTCAATGTTACACTATTGGAGTTTGTTAACTCATTTGGTATTAATCAGCTTCTCATTAAATGACTATAATTTCAAATACCTAACTACGTTTTTCACGCGATCTATGGAAGGTGCTGGCACATGGGGTTACCCGGCGTGTGATCCCAAGAACGCCACCAGCCATATCGCAGTAACCCACTCGGGCTTCCCCCCGTCTTCTTCAATCTTACACCAAAGGTTTTGTCCAAGTCTGATAGAGGACCAGTTTTCGTTGGATAATCGTCCATAGTGATCTTCAGCTCTTGAATTTGTCTTTTATATTCGACAATGCCGAACGAAAAGAAACCCCTTCTGGACGCATCAGGTGCTGAGCCCATAGCTGAAGATGCCACCGCAACAGCCATTCTTAGAAGAAAGAAGAAGGATAATGGTGAGTCTTACTACTTAAGTTAAACCTAGGTGACTTAGAACAGATTACGAACCCAATTGTGTTGATTTGAGCAAAGTTGGCTTTCTGTTCTGTGCTCTCGCTAGCGTTTCATACATGGTTACGCCAGATTACTAACACTCCCCAGCTTTGATCGTCGATGATGCAACCCACGATGACAACTCCGTTGTTGCTATGTCCTCCAACACCATGGAGCTTCTCCAGTTGTTCCGTGGAGACACCGTTTTGGTGAAAGGCAAGAAGCGTAAGGAAACTGTTCTGATCGTTTTGGCCGATGACGACATGGAAGACGGAGTTGCCAGGGTTAACCGTGTTGTCCGTAACAACTTGAGAATCAGACTGGGAGACATTATCACAATTCACCCATGCCCTGACATCAAGTACGCCACCAGAATTTCTGTACTCCCTATTGCCGACACCGTTGAGGGAATCACAGGTTCATTGTTCGACGTCTTCCTCAAGCCATACTTTGTCGAGGCCTACAGACCAATCAAGAAAGGTGATCTTTTCACTGTTCGTGGTGGTATGAGACAGGTTGAATTCAAGGTTGTTGAAGTTGAACCTGCCGATTACGCGATCGTTGCCCAGGATACTATAATACACTGTGAGGGCGAGCCAATCAACAGAGAAGACGAGGAAAACAACATGAGTGAAGTAGGTTACGACGACATTGGTGGATGCAGAAAGCAAATGGCCCAGATCAGAGAACTCGTTGAACTGCCGCTCAGACACCCACAATTATTCAAAGCCATTGGTATCAAGCCACCAAAGGGAATCTTGATGTACGGACCCCCTGGTACAGGTAAGACTCTCATGGCCAGAGCTGTTGCCAACGAGACCGGTGCTTTCTTCTTCCTCATCAACGGTCCTGAAATCATGTCCAAGATGGCTGGTGAATCCGAGTCGAACTTGAGAAAAGCGTTTGAAGAAGCTGAAAAGAATGCTCCTTCCATCATTTTCATTGATGAGATCGATTCCATTGCTCCAAAGCGTGACAAGACCAATGGTGAGGTTGAAAGAAGAGTTGTATCCCAGCTCTTGACTTTGATGGACGGTATGAAGGCTAGATCCAACATCGTTGTGATTGCCGCCACCAACAGACCAAACTCCATTGATCCTGCTTTGAGAAGATTCGGAAGATTCGACAGAGAAGTTGACATTGGTATTCCAGATGCCACCGGTAGACTTGAGGTCTTGAAGATCCACACCAAGAATATGAAGCTGGGTGATAATGTTGATCTGGATGTCATTGCTTCTGAAACTCACGGTTACGTGGGTGCAGATATTGCTTCTTTGTGTTCTGAGGCTGCCATGCAACAGATTCGTGAAAAGATGGACTTGATCGATCTGGATGAGGACACTATAGATGCTGAGATCTTGGATTCGCTCGGTGTAACCATGGATAACTTTAGATTTGCTCTGGGCAACTCCAACCCATCTGCTTTGCGCGAGACTGTCGTCGAGAGCGTGAATGTCAGCTGGGACGATGTTGGAGGATTGGATAAGATCAAGGAGGAACTCAAGGAGACTGTCGAGTACCCTGTCTTGCACCCAGACCAGTACACCAAGTTTGGTCTTTCTCCATCTAAGGGAGTTTTGTTCTTTGGTCCTCCAGGTACCGGTAAAACTTTGCTAGCCAAAGCTGTTGCCACAGAGGTGTCCGCAAATTTCATTTCTGTTAAGGGCCCTGAACTCTTAAGTATGTACTTTGGTGAGTCTGAGTCCAATATTCGTGATATCTTCGACAAGGCTCGTGCTGCTGCCCCAACCGTTGTCTTCTTGGATGAATTGGACTCTATTGCGAAGGCCCGTGGTAACTCGATGGGGGATGCTGGTGGAGCTTCAGACAGAGTTGTTAACCAGCTCCTTACTGAGATGGATGGTATGAATGCAAAGAAGAATGTTTTCATCATCGGTGCCACCAACAGACCTGACCAAATAGACCCTGCCATCTTGAGACCTGGTAGATTGGATCAACTGATATACGTTCCTCTTCCAGATGAGGAGGGTCGTCTATCCATTTTGAAGGCTCAATTGAGGAAGACCCCATTGGAACCCGGTTTGGATCTGGTGGAGATCGCCAAGAGCACCAACGGTTTCTCAGGTGCCGATCTTTTGTACATTGTTCAAAGATCGGCCAAGTTTGCTATCAAGGAGTCTATTGATGCGCAAAAACGTCTTGCCAAGGAAAAGGCCGACCAGCCTGAGGGCGTTGATGTGAAGATGGAGGAAGAGGAAGAAGTTGAAGATCCGGTTCCATATATTACGAAGGGCCATTTCGAGGAGGCGATGAAGACTGCCAAGCGGTCCGTCTCCGATGCTGAATTGAGACGTTATGAAGCATATGCTCAACAATTGCAAGCATCGAGAGGTCAATACACCAACTTTAGATTCACAGGTGATTCTTCGGCTCCTGAGGCACCAGCCAATGGCGAATCTTCTGGAGCTGCTTTTGGTGCGGCTGATGATGACGATGATTTGTACGACTAGTACCATGTTGCATGAGTCTCATTTGGTTTCTGTTTTTCTTTGTTCTAGATAAAACAAGTTTGTTCTTCAGATAATTGTAGGGTCAGTTATCATTTAGTAGTGTTCGGTCAAAAGACGGTGCACTTTGACAAATGGCAGCCAGCATCGATGGCCGAAGATTAAGTTTACAAATTGAGAAACATAGGAACCTAATCACCAATCTCTCACCAATTCCCCGGTTCGAGAGACCATTTGAAGGATATGGTGGTTGCCGATAGCGTTGACGAATATTCTTCGCCTGAGAAGGAGCCGTTCTCTGCGAGCGACACCGAGAACGATGCGACCTCTAGGGAACAAGATTCTAAGGCCCTGAAGAAGTCAGCTAGTCCGCCCCCACCAAAGCTGTTTCTGAATTTGCCAGATAAAACAGAAGAGGCTCTAGCAACATTCAACTTGCTACAGCTATCTAAATATCAAAATGCGAAACTGGGCAGCTGCGGAAGACAGACAGAGGATATGACCTGTGACTGTCGTGAGGACTTCGATACGAATACCAAAGTCAATCATGCTTGTGGAGAAGACTCTGAATGTATCAACAGATTGACCAGTGTTGAATGTCTTGATGAATCGTGCTCTTGCGGGTCCGACTGTCAGAATCAAAGATTCCAGAAAAAGGCTTACGCAAAGGTATGCGTGATCCAAACCGAACACAAGGGATTTGGACTTAGAGCCGAGGAGGACCTGGGCCAGGACCAATTCATATACGAATATATCGGAGAGGTCGTAGATGAGCCGTCTTTCCGGAATCGGATGATCGATTACGATAACCAGGGTCTGAAGCATTTCTATTTCATGATGCTGCAGAAGGGCGAGTTCATCGATGCCACCAAAGCAGGTTGTCTGGCCAGATTCTGCAATCACTCATGTTCGCCAAATGCGTATGTTGACAAGTGGGTTGTTGGAAAGAAGCTGAGAATGGGAATCTTTGCGAAGAAGAATATCCTGAAGGGAGAAGAGATTACGTTTGATTACAACGTTGATAGGTACGGAGCCCAGGCTCAGAAGTGCTACTGTGGAGAGCCCAATTGTATTGGTTTCATTGGTGGAAAGACCCAGACCGACAGTGCTCGTATTTTGCCTCATATCATAGCTGAGGCTCTTGCTGTTACCTCGTCTCAAGAAAAAGAATGGCTCAAGCTCATGAAGCAAAAGGGTATTAAGAGGTCCGAGAAGGACGACGATACTATCAACGCCGAGTTTGTTGCATCCTTGGAGATCAAGACGATTGGCTTCGACGAAGTTCCCAAAATCACGGGATGCCTGCTGCAGCCAAATCTCGATTTTATTGTAATGGAGAAGATCATCGATAGAGTGGTGATGACTGAGGACGAGACAGTTCTTCACAGAATCGCCAAAGTACACGGCGTTGAAGCCTTCAGCACTATTCTGAAGAATATCTTGAGTGCTGGAAGTGACGATACCACTAACTTGGACCAGAAGAGAAAGCTTTCGGACACAGAAGAGTCTTTGGTTTTTAAGGTGCTGAAGTTGATGTCGGCTTGGCCCAAAATGAAGTATAGGAACAGGATTGTTAACTCCCAGGTAGAACTATACTTGGAGGCCATTGTGGATCGTTTCAACGATGATCTGACTGAGCTGGCTCAGTTTTTACTTGATCAGTGGAAGCAACTGCCTATGGAGTTCAAGATACCCAAGAGATTGGACGGACCATCCAGCCAAAAAGAAGACATTTTGGCTGACGCGAGAAGAAGCAAAAACCATGATGACTCTCGCAGAATAGATGGAAAGCCCTTGCCAGAGGGCTGGCAGTGGGCTGTTGATGCAAACACTGGGAACATTTATTTCTACAATCGGGAGAAGAATCTCACACAGTGGGAAAAACCTGTTGCGGAAAAGAAGCCCATCGCGCTTCCAAAGGGACCCAGGCGTTTGGATGATGAAAAAGAGAAGATCATAGAAAAACAGCGCAGACGCGATGAAGATCGCAAGAGAGAGAAGCAAGAGAGAGATGCCAAGCTGAAGCAGGAGAAGTACAAGTTGGAGCAAGAACAGGAGGAAATCAAAAGACTGACTGGCCTTGCTGATATTATTGCCCAGGCAAAGGCCCAGCAGGAAGAGCTAGCCAGGCTAGCTGCGGAATCAGCCAAAGAGACCAAGCACAAAAAGTCATCATCCCAACCTGTTGACTGCGAGAGACTTTGGGCTAGAGCACTAGCCTCCGTGGTGCCCAACATGTTGAAAAAATACGAGAAGGAGATTGGACACGACAACCTCAAGTTGTGTGCAAAGGATATCGTTAAGGTATTGGCGGAGAAAGAGGTAAAACGACACGGAACTTCAAAGCCACCCGTTACTTTTGACGAGGAAAAGAGGGCAAAGATGAAGTCGTTCGTGAAACCGTATATGGAAAAGTTTGTCGCAAAGCTGGAGCAAAAAAGACAGAAGAAGAGGAGTCTCAGTAATGGCAATGGCACCAGCGAGAAACAGCCCTCCAAGCGGCACAAGGATTGATAAAGCGTGGTTGGTTGTGCAATGATTGCTAATCATATCCATATTGTATAATAACGCCGTTATCTTAGTAATGCCGAATTTTTCAGATAAGCCTCTGGTCGTGCGCAGATACCAAACATTGCTTTCTTATCGGAAATCAACCACTCAGGTGCCACGTCTACCGATGGTTACAAGCTGGAGAAGACACCGACATGCACACCAAAACACTTTAAATGGTTTATCGTGCACTTGGCCTACTTTAGCCATGAATTCAACAAGCTGGAATGGAGGACCTCGTGGAAAAGCTATCATTGGACGAGAAGATCAGCCTTGTTAGTGGGAAGAGCTTCTGGTACACACAGGACATCGAGAGACTTGAGATTCCGAGTATCAGATTCGCAGATGGCCCGAACGGTGTCAAGGCCTCATTATTCTGGAAAGGTCTGAAATCTGCATGTTTTCCTTGTGGCTCGGCCATGGGTGCCACCTTTAGCAAAGACATGCTCTATTTGGCAGGTAGTCTTATGGCTGAGGAGGCCAGGTCCAAAGCAGTATCGGTGATTCTGGGACCCGGGGTCAACATTGCCCGCGGTCCAACCGGTGGAAGAGGCTTCGAATCCTTCAGTGAAGACCCTGTTCTTTCTGGGCTGCTTGCAGCCGCTATAATCAATGGAATGCAAGACAATGGTATTGGGGCCACATTGAAACATCTGGTTTGCAATGACTTTGAGCATGAAAGAAACTCGGTTAATATCACCATTTCGCAACGAGCATTGCGTGAGATTTATCTTCTGCCATTTCAACTGGCAATCAGAGATTCCAATCCTGTATCGCTGATGACCTCTTATAACAAGGTCAATGGGGAACATGTTTCGCATTCCAATGCCATTTTGCGTCAAATCGTCCGAGAAGAATGGAGTTATGAAGGAACCATCATGTCTGATTGGACCGGAGTTTACGATCCCATAAAATCCTTTGAGGCTAGTTTGGACTTAGAAATGCCGGGTCCACCGAAGTGCAGACATCCTGTGCTGATCCAACATGCTGTCGATACCCGAGTACTACACCAAAAACATCTTGATGAAGCAGTTGCAAACGTGCTCAAGCTTATAGACTATGGAAAGAAAGGAGGAGTCAGGTCTACAGACCCCGAATCTGAATGTAACAATACTGACAAAACTGCAAAGATACTTAGGAACCTCGCTGGCGAGTCCATCGTTCTGCTGAAGAACGAGTCAAGCCTGCTGCCGTTCTCGATAACAGACGACATTGCTGTAATTGGACCTAATTCGTCCGTGGCAGCCTTTTCAGGTGGTGGATCAGCATACGTGAATGCTTATTATGCTGTTTCGCCGCTGCAAGCCATATCAAATAAGCAGGGAAGAGCACCAGAGTATACCTTTGGTTGCCACGCGGCCAAGTTCCTGCCGCCATTGGCTCCATTACTGACGAACTCAATCGGCAAGACAGGATATGATATTGAGTTTTACCTAGAACCACCAGGTACAGACAACAGAAAGATCATAGGAACAATGACTCGCTCAGATAACGTTTTGTTCATTCCGGATTACGTCAACGAGTTCATCACACCCACGACCCCTTTTTACTATGATATAAATGCTGAAATCAAAGTCGAGGAAAGCGGTTACTACTTGTTTGGGATTGCGGTTGCCGGAATTGCTGAGCTGTACGTGGACGGAAAGTTGGTTGTTGACAACAAAACTGATCAGGCTTGTGGAAATTGTTTCTTCAATATGGGCTCAAAAGAAAAGACTGGAAAGTGCTATCTCCAAAAGGGAGAGATACACCAGGTAAGAGTGAATGCGGGATCCTCTCATTTAAAGAGATATACCACCTCAGGTGTTCAATTCGTTGCTACTGGTATCATGATGGGATTCATCCGTGACTACGATGCAGATGAGGAGATTTCAAGAGCAGTTGCCATCGCTAAATCGCACGATAAGGTGATTTTATGCATTGGACTTTCTCAAGATTACGAAAGTGAAGGCTACGATAGACCGGATATGAAGCTACCAGGACGTACAGACGAACTCGTAGCTCGCGTCCTTGAGGCTAATCCAAACACGGCCATCGTGAACCAAAGTGGAACACCCGTTGAGATGCCCTGGATCGCCAATGCCAGGTGTGTATTGCAAGCTTGGTATGGGGGGAATGAAACAGGTAACGCGATTGCAGATGTCATATTTGGAGACGTTTGTCCGTCGGCTAAACTTCCTCTAACTTTTCCTCACAAAGTCGAAGACAACCCAGCTTTTTTGAACTTCAGATCGAATAAGGGGAGTTGTATTTATGGGGAAGATGTATATGTGGGCTACAAATACTATGAGAAACTGGGAAGATCTACTATGTTCCCATTCGGCCATGGATTGTCATACACATCGTTTTGTCTGAGCAACCTTACAGTTGTGCTAAAAGGCGAAACCCTGAGCGTTTCACTGGAAATTGAAAACACAGGCGCTAGGGACGGATCAGAGGTTCTCCAAGTATATATTGCGCCTCATGAGTCTGAGATCTTGAGACCCACAAAGGAGCTCAAGGATTTTGTCAAGGTCCATGTCAAAGCAGGAGAAACCAAGACCGTTTCGTTGAATACACCTACCAAATATGCTTTTTCGCATTTTGATGAGCACATTGGCAAATGGTGTTGCGAGGCTGGTAAGTACAGCGTTATGGTTGGTACAAGCTCGGAGGGAGAGTTCTTGCACAGAATGGTTACCATAGAGAAGACGTGGTGGTGGTGGGGTCTTTGATAGCCACAATAATACTCACAAAATTATACAAAGACAATCGCCAGTCTCCATAATTGTAGGTCATTGGAAAAATTTAGACCAATCTCCCAGATCCCAAGTTTCCCATGACTCCTTGGTGAAAAACTCTTCGCCAGCAGTGTTCTCAAAACGAGTAGAAGACCAGCCCTGCGTGGACAATGTTTGCTGATTATTCTCATTAAAGCTTTCGTTGTTGACGATATATCCGATTGAGAGTCTATGCAAGTACATTTCGGCAGCAGACTCACCCCCAAAGATATATCCAATGCGTTTCGTAAGGAGAGAGGTAGAGTTCTCCACGTCTGGTTCAGCCACAGAAGATCCTAAGTAGGTGATACTACAGAGGGCCAGTAACTCTTTCAAGATAATTGCACCTTCCTTGACAACTTTGGATCTAATTCCTTGGGTGCAGAAGAAGTCCAGGTCGGCGATGGCCATCTCAACATCCTTGCGGATCTGGTCCGAGTTGGGTGGGTTCTCAACCAGCATAAATACCACCTGTGCCAAAGAAGCTGAAAAAAGATTGTGACCTTGAATTACTAGGCCGTCTTTCTTTTCGCTAATATATATTTTTCTTAGCGCCGTGTAGACGTCAAGAACATTGGAAGAGGCCTCAAGGCAAACCTTATAGCAATAGTCAATTCTGGGGTACAGAAAGCTTCTATGCATTCTGAATCTTTGCGTCTGCACACACGTCCAGAACATATGGAATAAATATGGATGATCATAGTACTCAGGCGAAGTATAAGGTATCTCACTATCTTTTGTCAATCTGAAGTACCATGGCAACGAGTTCAACAATTCGCACAGCTCTCGGTCAACGGCTATTACTTGGTCGGCATTGGGTGAAAGCTCACCTTCAGAATTGCGCAGATTCGCACAGATCTTGAATAATTTGAGACTGTAGATCAGATACGAAGTATGCGTATATTCATCCATGGGTCTCTCAAGAACAGAATCTTCTGTGATATCCTTGTCGTTGCAATTGACAGGGAATGGAATTTCGTATCGGTCAAACCGGATAATTGGCGCTCGGTTCAAGCAAAAAGTCTGATAGTTATCACACGAAACTATGTCCCACCACAGTCTGTGACGAACCTCACGTTGAAAAGCACTCGTGCCTTGGTACTCTTTATGGAGTTCAAGTTCGAAGGCTACGGCAATGCTTTTCCTGAGGTAGTAATTCAACGAGACTGGGTCTTTGTTAGAATGAAAATAAGATTGCAGAACTGATATTGTCATAATGGAGATGATGTCTGCGTTTTTTTCAAAATCAGATACTTTTAATGCCTGAGTGGAGCATTTGGCAAAGTCGTCAGACAAGTCACGGACGAAGAGAGGCTCCATGTTCATCTGCTCGCATTTTTGAGGAATGAGCTCCAGACAACTAACAGACATAACTGCATAGACTAGTCCCAAGATTCGAATGTCTAGATCTTCAAGAGAACATTGCCACAGTCGACTGTAGCATGTGTAGAACCAAGGAGGATTGACCGAGCAGTACATATGGGCAAATAGCTTGAAATAGTTATCCACCAAGATATCAGCCTGGGCTTTCTCTGGAAGCGACTGAACCAGGTCCAAAAGTTTGATCTTTGTGCTATCCACAGACTGGACCTTCCTAGTGAGAACAGACATGGGAAGGTGACGGACTGAATTGTAGATCTGTTGTTCAAATAGGGTTGATACCTTAACCGATGACCGAGACGAGACGATTGACGTGGGCGGCTGGTTCTGAACTCCCGAGAACAGAGGTTTGGGTCCAATATCTTCTTCCACAGATAGAGGATGCGATGCATAGTTAGCCTCGCTGTTGACCTCAGCCACAATATCTGACGGTTGCGAGGGCTTTGCAGGCCGAGGCAGCTTGGGGAAGATGGTGGGTCTGGTGGTGTTCTGGAAAACAGCCAAAGTAGACGGGTTCTTCCTACACATGCTCTCTCTCTTAGTACGTACACATGGTCCACATGGGAGGCCATGATCGCATTTGCGTTTGTAGATCCGACAAGGGAGGCAACATGAGCCCTTCCTACTCTTCATATCAGAGTACTGGGCAGAAAATGGGAGAGAAGGCTTGAATGCGGCAGTTATTTGCAGCTCCACAATGGAAAATAGACGATACCCGACTGAATTAGCCAGATATCAGGTTGAACTGGAATAAATTGCATCAGTGTCAAAATTGCCCCGTTGAATCCAAATTAAGCCGGAAAAATATAAGCACCGATAACCTGCATTCTTATCTAACTGATAAGCACAGAATTCATCGGGCGGTCCACGCCCTCATTGGCTGAAAGCCGATAACGAATTTCTATCAGCGGATCTTAATCCAATCACTTGGTCCTGGGAGGTATGATATTCCATGATTGTTGTGTTTGCATTGAGGTCAAGAGTGAGTCCCTTCTGGGTTATATTAAAGTGCTGTAGATTGTCCCATGGACCTTTCCCCCGAGAAGTAGCTCTCGGACAGCTTAAGTAGACTCGACTAGTACGCCCTTTGGTGGACACCAAGATCAAGTCTGGAATTTGCACTTGAGAACTTCAGAATGTCCTTCTTGAAGGGATTTGAGATAAAGTCCGTCCAGGGGAAGAAAACTACCACCTGGATAAACAAGGATATTGCCCCTTTGCCTGCTGCCAGAAGAACATGGGATGTACTCACGTTTCTGGGTTTCTGGAACACAGGTAACTTCACTGCATCGAGTTATTCCGGAGGTTCCTCGCTGGTGTCACTGGGACTATCAATTCCACAAACCGTTGGAATTCTAATGGTTGCGAAGGTCTTTGTGGTGATATCTGCGGTTATGAACGGTTGGGTTGGTGCAAGATTCCACATCGGGTTCACAGTGACTCAGAGGCAGGTGTTCGGTGTGTACGGAAGTGGGCTCGGCATTGCAATGAGGATTATTCTGGGAGTAGTATGGTACGGTAGTGGAGGATGGATGGGTGGTCTTTGTTTGGGAACGTTGCTATCTACAATTTTTCCAACTTACCAGAACATGAAGAACACTTTTCCAGAAAGCGTGAACATGACCACTAAGGACTGTGTCAGTTACCTTCTCTACCAATTGATCTGTATGCTATTACTGGCATTTAAACCTGAAAAGATTTATAAGCCAGTGACAGTTGTTGCATTCTACAATTTCCTCACAATGATAGCCATCGTCTCATGGGCCCGTACTAAAGCTGGGTCCATTGGGCCTTTGGTGCATACCACCACCACGGCCAGTGGCTCTGAGCTTGGGTGGATTTGGATGTACGGACTTACGTCTACTTATGGTGGAATTGCATCAGGAATTGCGAATCAACCGGACTTTGCTAGATTTGCTAGAAAAGAGACTGACCCTATTTTGGGTAATTTCTTGGGTCTTTGGTTCTTCTCCATCCTGGTTCCAGTGATAGGTATTATCACCACCTCGTGTCTGCTGAAAGTTTACGGTGCAGAGTACTGGAATCCAATCTATGTCGTTCAACTGTGGTTGGAAACTGATTATGGTCCAAAGTCCAGGGCCGCAGCGTTTTTCGCATCCTTAGGTTTCACTTTCGCACAGATGGTCAACAATGTCGTTGAAAACGGTATTCCAGGTGGTATGGACATGGCTGGTGTTTGTCCAAAATACATAAACATCTTCCGGGGCTCCATCATTATATCTCTGCTTTCTTGGTGTGTTTGTCCATGGACCTTCTACAACACCTCGTCGATTTTCGTGACGGTAATGAGTTCTTTCTCTGTGTTCATGGTGCCTTTGATCGGTGTTTGCCTATGCGATTTCTGGTTTGTCAGAGGCCGCAAAATTTTTCTGCTTGACTTGTATCATGGAGGGAAGGACGGGAAATACTTTTACACCAAGGGATGTAACTTTCGTGCCTTGGCTGCTTGGACCGTTGCGTTCACTCTCAACTTGCCAGGCATGATCCACCAGATCAACCCCGACATTTACGTCGCCCAAGGAATGTATGATTACTACCGCGGAAACCTATTCTTTGGTGGTGCTCTCTCAATGTCTCTGTACTACCTGTTTTGCCGTATTTGGCCCATTGATGGTGCCGGTGAAACAGACGAGTCAGACTACTTTGGAACCTTCACCACAGAGGAGGCCACCAGGCTGGGAATCATACCATTCGACGATATTCCCGTCGCTGAAGCCGAACTTTTGTCTGAGAAGTATCCATTCTTGGCCAATCATGGTTTGGCGAGCGAAAAGGGTAACGAATTTGACGTCAATGTGGTAGAGCTTGATGCGCCTGGTACTCTTAACAAGTTAAAGAGATGGTTCGGCAAATATTTCGAAACTTGAGTGACTATTTTGATTTTGTACGTTTTTATTAACCGCCTGTTTTTATAGAAATTTTTTGACAACAAAAAAAATGTTAGCGACATAGAGCTTCACCTGTTTAATTTTCATTTTTGATGATCATTACCCCAGCTGTTAACTCTAAAGTTCTTTATGTTTGAGAGAAATCGGCATTTAAGCCTGTCAATTGCCTCAAAAGCTGCCTAGATCATCCTGTCACATTACGAGCAACTACCCGAGTCTTTTCAGGGCCTCTTCTGCAATATCCACGAGCACATCAGCATGTTTTTCCTCAAACACCAAAGTAGGCCTGAGCCGCACAGATACATCACCACATCCACCGATGTTCAAACCCAACTTCCGGGACTCGATGAGGAACATGTCCCGCTTAGCACTCGACGACATATCCCAAGCAATAAAAGTGCCAGTACTCTGACCTCTAAGGTTGAAGATTGACGAATATTCACCAGACAGTGATTCCAGTTTCCCGTAGAGATAAGCACCTGTGGTTGCCGCATTCTCAACCAGGTTGTACTTGCTGATTTCCTGATATACGGTTCTTGCAATTAATGCCTTTGACGGATCACCACACCATGTATTAAATTGTCTGAACGGTAGGCTTGGCTGCAATTCTGGAAGTGCGAAGTAAAATCCGGCAGCCTGGAACTTCTTGGAGAAGGTGACCATGTCCGGTGGTGTAGTTAGGTTCCAGTGTTCGTGAGCCCAGAATTTGCCAGAGGCACCAACACCAGTCTGGACTTCATCCACAATCATGAGAATATCGTATTTGAGAGTGAGATCTCTCAAGCTCTGGAAAAATGACGGTGAGGCATGATTATCACCACCTTCAGACTGGATTGGCTCAATAATGATTGCAGCAATCTGGGTGGACCATTGTTGGATCACCTTCTCGAACTCAGCGAGACACCTTTCTTCCTCCTTTTTGTTCTCAGTTACAAACTGGTCTAGGGGATATTTCAAGCTTGGAAACGGAGCCTTTGGCCAGTTGAAGGCGGGAATGTCCAGTTTGTGGATTGGCTTGGATCTGGTGGTAGACAACGATCCAAACAGCCTGCCATGGAATCCTTTCTCAAAAGACAGAATCGCAGCGTCAGAAGCTCCAGGTACCAAGTTTTGCATGACAGATTCTAATTCCTTGGGGCTGAAAGTGTTATTGCCTCGTTTCTTTGCTGCATGGTATATGAAGGCAGCCTTGAAAGCAGTTTCGTTAGCGTCGGATCCAGAAAGGGCAGTCCATACCTTGGACATGCCCTTGGGAGCGGCTGCCAAGATTCCGTCTTCTAAAATCTGTTGGTAATCACTAGAAGGAAAACATGCCAAAGCTGGACGATTTGCCAAAGCATTGGCCATTTGATCTGATTTTGCTGTCTTCAAAATCTCTGGGTTATTATAACCCAGGGCAATGGAAGCAATCTGAGCATACACGTCCAAATACTGGTTTCCATCAACGTCTGCAATGTAATTGCCAATAGAGTTATAGTAATTGGCAGCAAAGTAAGCAGCTCTGTTATCAAATACTTTTCCCAACTCAGCTAGTCTTTCTGAGCTCTTGGGACCAGGAATGGTTGTCTTAAGAACAGGTGATGCAGGCTCTGATGGGAAGTAGGCTGCTGCTGTAGACTGAAGTCTGAGTCCACGCCCAAGAGCAGTACAAAGTTGGGCGTTCCAAAGCTTCGTCATTGGTGTAAATTTCTTGCTTATTACCTAAGATAAAGCACAGAAAAAGCTTTGAATTCTTCACCTAGACCACCATATCAGATGCCTTTATCTTCAGCCGCGGCTTTGGGTCCCCGTACCAGTTTCCTCTTTGGGAAGCCTCATCGGCTTTTCTGGAGCACTTCCTAAGGCTGAGAAAGTTTAGAAACCCTGGCTAGGTAGACTTCTCTGATTATATTTTTAAGATTAGCACCAACACTAGTGGTGATAAAGAGTGTGAGAATTATCACAACAAATAATTATCGTAGTACAATGTCACAGTAGAAAAGGAGCGATACCAGCTGTCTATGTATACTAAACAACCACATAAATGTTGTAACTGGTACACGACCAATGGACCTAAAAGCCTGCAGTATCATCTGCATGATCAAAGCTTTTTCAACTTCACTAGTGCAAGTGGAAAATGGGTTTCTCTTTCATCGCATGCTACAACAACCTCATTTGCGTAATATAATAATGCAATTGTATACACCGCTTCTATTTTGATAGAGCAGTCAGAAACCTATCTTCGTCTTCCCCGTCTAATTCCAGTAACGTCTTCACGACCGGTAAAAGTTGTTGACGTTGCTCTCTATGTTCAAGGAACCCCAATAGCACGTTTCTGATATACTCGGTCCTCTCCTTGACTGTTTCGGATTCTCCATTCGCATTTTTGGCGGTGAGCGCAGTCAGACTATTTTGTCTGCTCATCACTGGCGAATTCTCCTTCGAGTCCTGCGAGTTGGTGATGCTTGCCTTTCTCTCCTTCAAGGTGCGAAGCTGTTGGGATAATATCTTGTAATTTTTGTTCATTCTCTCAAGCTTGAGTGACGTTTCGTCATTGACCTTCTTGAGGATCGTGTTGAGATTCTCGTACTCTATGGACCTTTGTTCTGAGACACGCAAAGCATCACGCAGGTTCTCGATTATGTGAGACAATCCACCGTTTTCTTCCTCAGATTGATTTGCAGAATTACGCGACTTCTCAACCACGAGCTTGTTCAACTTCTTGGACAAGTTTTCGTTCTCATCCTGCAATGAATGGACAGTTTCCTGAATATCATTTGTCTTCAGCCTGAGATCATCCACCTCTCTCTGTTTTCTTCTTAGACTTTGAGCAGCTTCACTTTGGATTCTCTCTTTCTCTTCTAAGATCGTCTCCAACTTCAAATTCAGGTCTCTGATCTTGTTATTGGTGGAATTCTCAGAATCGGTCAATAGCTTCCTTATTGTGCCGGTTTCGCGCGTACGTTCCTGTAGCATTGTCCTAGAGTCAGCGAGCTCTTCTTCGAGAATATTGACGCGAATTTCCGCTTCTCTTGCCCTCATCGACAATTCTTCGCATCTCTTTTTCAAGGAGTCCAGTTGCTCTCCAGAATCGTATTTAGCATCGACCACATTGCTATATCTGTCTTTTAATTCCTCGATATTTTTCACCAATATGTTGTTCTCAGTGCCAAGTTTGTTAAATTTCAGCAACAACTCGTTGTAGGTTTGCCTGAGATTTTCATTCTTGGTGACTGCCTCATTCTTGGTCTCCATCAACGACTTGTTTGTCGATGTCAACTCGGAAATATTCACACGGATCTCTATCAGTTTATCGTTGAGTGATTCCTTCTCCTTCTCGAGATACCTTGCTTTCGATTCGGCCTCGGCCAACTGCTTCTCCTTCAAGCTCAACGAGGATTTTGCTGAGGATAGATCCAACTTGAGGTTCACATCCTTGCTTTTGAAGTCAGAGAGTTCAGCAACTCTCTTTTCCAAGAGAGTCTTTTCTTGCCTCAGTATCTCTACGTCTTTGAAACGCTTGTCGGAATCGCTCTTAAGCTTTTTGAAGTCTTTGGTTATGGTCTCCAGGTTCTTCGTTCTGGTGGCCAGATCACCACGTGTGTCTGAGAGATCTTTCTCTTTGAGTCTCAACTGTTTCTCTAGATCCGCAAGCTTGAACTCCAACTTCATTTTGGCCTCTTTCGCAGTACGCAACGATTTCTCGTAATTCGTGACCGAGGCGGAATGCTGGATTCGAAGCGTCTCCAGCTCTGATTTCAAGACATCCACCTGGGAATCCTGCACCGGCATCTCCTTCAATGTCTTCAATTCGTTCCGAGTGGTTACCAAATCATCTCCTATGTCCCTAAGCATATCCTTCAAGTTGTCAACCTCCTCTGATTTGGACTGGAGATCAACCTTGGACTTGCGGTAGGAGTCTTGAATTTCAGTTAGTTTTAGCAGCTGAGAAGCATTGTCGGCAGTTAGCCTATCGCACTCGTGTTTGAGTTCAATTGAGTCAGCCAGATCGGCTTCACGCGTTTCTCCCGATTCGGAACTCTGTTCAGCCTTAGACAACTTGTCCTTGAACAGTTGAATTAGTTTATCCTTTGACTTCTGAGACTTTTGCAAATTTTCCACCTCAACAGAATGCAAATCAGTGATCTGCTCGATCTTCAAGTTCAGGTCATTAGTGGTCTGTTTTGCAGTCTCCAATCTAGACTCGTAGTCAGAAATCTGAGTCTTGAGGCTTGTAAGATCGGTTTGGGTCGAAGATTGTAGAGTTTTAGCGGATTCCAGCTCCTTTTGAGCCAATTCCAGCTTCTCTGTCAACTCTTCAACTTTGGCAGTGTCTTCCACTGGTCCAACGGCAGCAGCAGCTTCCTCGAGTGCTTTCACCTTTTCTTGCAATGACTTCACCTCACGTTTCGATTCCGTGGATACTTTCACCAATTCCTTGTTCAAAAGCTCCGAACGCGAGATAAGGCCATCAATAAAACTTCTGAAGCCATCCACCTCGCCAATGCTGGACACAGGTGTCAAATCCTTCATCGCTTTTTCGAAATGGTCGATCAACATGGATTTCTTTTTCTCTGTTCGGTACGATTCCAACAAAATGGGGTACTTTTCCTCGTATTTCACGAATTTGCGCATTCTAGACCTCAATTCGGGCTGCAATTCCGAGTATCGTATTGTGGTGTTGGGAATGTACAAAAGGTTCTTCTCTGTGGGGGTAGACTCGCGGGGCTGGGGCGTTGATCCAGAGGCCGAAGTAACCGGTGTTGGAGTATCCGGACTCTTCAAAACAGCACTTTCCAGTTGCCCCTGTGCTTTTACAGGGGTTGGTGATAACGTTGGTGGATCGGAAGTGAGCGAGTCAGAAGCTTCTTCATCCGTAGGTTGAGTCAAGTCCTCGGCATTCGGCGTTACAGTTGCCAAAATAGCCCTAGAGTTGGCTGCTGGCTCGTCTTCAGGTTTTCCAAATTTGGAGTTCCATTGCTGGCCCGCACCCTTGATCAGCATTGAGGCGGACCTGGTAGGAGGTTGATCTGAGTTGACCTCATCGTTTATCCTCGATATCTCCTCCGATAGATTCTTGCCTATCTGAGATATCTTGGAGAACATCGTGGAAAATCCCTTGCCAGGAAACTGGTGAGTTCCTAGTGTTGATCTTGGATGGGTCGTGAGGTGTTTACGTATGGGTGTACGTCTTAAAGCCCGGGTTGTGGCCATCTAGACCTTAATGGAGGGTTGAGATTGGTCGGGTGCACGACTGTGAGCCGCACGCTTCTGAGGCCTAAGAGTGACAAAGTGACTTGAAGAAGGGTTGATAGATTTGTGAGTTTTAATAAGATATTTTTGAAAAATGTTCTTTCATAGCATTGTGATGGTTGTTGACGGGAAAAGCACTTTTTGGCTCAAGTGTTGATGTTGGTTGGATCTGTCAAGATAGTTTCACAAAATGCAGTTTCTAAAGAGCCTTTCCTAGAAATATTAACTTTCCAGAATACACTCAAAATCACCAAAAATATTACTCCTCACAGCATAAATGTATTCAGACCACATGAATAACCGAGAAGCAACGACTTAAATATAAACTCATTTAATTAGAGCTAAAGTGAGGGGGCCCTGCTAACATGATTGTATTTCACGCATTGGTTTCTCTATCAGTTTTTGAATATCACTTGCTATATATAAAGGTCCAAGCACTATCATAACTTTCTGACTCTGGAGCCAGTCTCAACAAGTTCAACGACCTTTGCAGCAATTCCAAACGACACCTCGTAGCCCATTCCACCAACACCGTACGCATGAACGAGGAACTTGGAACCCACCTTCTCGAGCTCAACACGAGATCCAATGGATCTGGCAGGTCTAAAACCCACGTTGACTTTCAAAATTTCAAACTCCTTCTTTCCAGTCTTTGGGTTCAGCTTCATCAAGCCTGGAAAGAGCTTCGAGGCCTTGGCAATGAGGCCTTGGGTGTCAGCCTCTCTTGGCTTGTCGTAGGTGTCACCCAGTTGCTTGGTCCCACCAACGATGATGGTTCCAGTCAGAGGCCTTGGTATAATGAAAGTGAAGATTCCTTTTTCATCCTGATGAGTGATGGTCTGATTCTGGTAAGGGTGGTTAGGAGGAGGATTTATCAAGAGCGTCTGGCCTCTGATTGGAGTGGAGAACTCGTCGATGGAACCATCCAGAGTGACTCCACGGCCGGAACAATTCACCACACCAATGCAATTTGGATATAGCGAATACACCTCCTTGACAGAGTCAACGGTTCTGACAGTAAATTTGACTCCTCGTGCTTCCAGAGTCTGGAGCAGCCACCAAAGAAAAATTGGAGGAGTCAAACTCCAGGTCTCGTACTTAAACCCAAGCGAAACATCCTTGGGTAGCTCAGCATTGTTCAGTCTTCTAAAGTTGGGGATTCCCTCGGAATAGCCCTTTCCCACACGTTTGTAGTGGGGCTTTTCATCCTCGAACCACTCCACGCCCTCGATGAACTTCACACTGGTTTTGTAGAAAATCTGAGCAAACTCGTGAAACTTTTTCAAAGTGACTCTGGTGTAGTCCGACTCACGGGCATCCCATGGCTGGACATTTGGAAAAGGCCTGTAATGAGCACCTGCCCATGGAGAAGTGTAGTAATAAGAATAATCCTTCTTGGCAAGAGTAGAAGGGTCCTGTGGAAAATAGTTGGCGATGATCTCAACCTGGTATCCCTTTTCGGTCAGCTCGTAAGCTGCGGCCAAACCGATTATTCCGGCACCAAGCACAACAACAGACATCTATGGTGATAGTGTTTAGAGAGGGGTAACGAGCCTTTTTCTGCTTTGGTTGACTCTGAGAGGGGATGTGATGAAGCAGATAGGCTATTTAAGTCAGATGTCTTAAGAGTTTCAGGTATGACTCCACACTGGTTGACGATGTTCAGATTGAATGAATGTCACACCACTCGGGTGAAGAAATAGTTATGTTGACTTCGGAGCAAAAAACCTGAATATTTCGAGAAAAAGAGAAGGCCTGCAGACGTGCAAGTTCCTATCTGGGAAGGCATCGTCTTATTATCGCCCGATATGAAGGATGATGAATCGGGGTAGTGTAAGCGCCTCGGTGATCTGAGGTGTTTTTCGATTATACTTTGTTGGATTAAGTGGGCAAAGCTCCAATTACAGATAGCTAATATTTATATATATATATTGGTCGTATTCTGGGCCTTTTTTGGGGGTTTTGGGAACCTTTTCAACGAAGAACTCAGTAGCCCTTTTTGCCATGATTATGGCACTCGGAATATTTATCCGACAGAGCTGGTCTCCACACGATGATTCGGCTGGGAGACTCTCACCAGTCCTCGAGGCCAAGAACACTAAATGGTCAAATCGGAGGTGGGCCGAGAATTTGTTGGTTAGTAATAGCGCTCTTGGCTTGAAATAACTTTGTAGGGGTGCTTTCAGCGTTGGTTGTCTCAGAGTAAAGTTTTGGTAGGTGAGTCTGATCGGGGCGAGCAACAGCATCGGAGGAACTCCCCCTTGGCTAGTTTACGAACGCAATTTGGAATGAAAAGCATTACCCTTCCGATAAGGGTTCCCATTCAATGTCGTTTCTACACATATACCTCCAGGTTATGTAATATATATTTTCCAGCTGATTAGCTAGCATAGTGAGCGTCCCAAGGTGCGGCTGGGCAGCAACGAGATATGCTAAGACTTCACTGCTTGGTCTCAGTGGCAACTAATACCTCAACGCCTTCGATTTTTGTTGAAATAAATTATCGGCGACTCAAACGATTGCCAACAAAAGGACGATGCAACACCTCAGTGCTATATACCTTGGCATGGCACTCCGCCACCGTACATCACGCATTGCATATCCGCTGTACTGCACGGCGGAAGACCCTCCACATACGAATTGACACAAAACGACCGACGAGCCTTTCAATATATCGCCAACAATCCACCATATCACCCACAAAACTTTACTGGTATAGCAGCCCCTCTCTTACGACATTAATGACGCCATGCCCAAAAAGCAAGTGCAACTGCAAACTTTACACGGCCTTGTGACAGATTGTGGGGAAGATGCCGCCCTCCAAAGGCTGAAAATACACCCTAGACAGTGTAAATAGTCTGAACAACGGTCAATTTCTCGAGAAAAAAGAGCAATAAAAAAATCTAGAATGTAGCCACTTGTTATTCAAGTCTTATTCCATAGTTGTATCAAACATTGAGCAACGTTTTCTTTCCAAAACCTCACCAAAGTCCTCTTAGCCTCTTCGCCAGAGCAAACCCCCGGACGCTATCTTTCTCCACATTCAGCACCTCCGCTCAGCGTCTTGCTTAACTTTGAAGTCAACGCTCCATTATCGCACAATTCTGGGCATTGTTTTTGAGAATTCGTATATATCCAGTGTTGATTCGCTGGTTAAGGCTGCGTCTTTTTTATTCGCCAACACCCACAAGACTCCAGCAGCAGTTACCCCACACTCGTGATGTCAGAGCCGATTGGAATCATCGGAAGAACACATTACGCCTGTCTGCGGTGCAAATCTCAGAAGGTGAAGTGTTCAGGCACAAAGCCAACTTGTCAGAATTGTCTTTCCTCCAGTAAGGAATGTGTATATCCGCTGAAGGACCGAAAGGTCATAGTCATGGAGTCTCAATGGTTGAAGCTGAACCAGAGAGTGAAGGAATTGGAATCCGATGCCGCCTTTAAGGTACATGGAAATACCAGACCTGATCAGGATTTCGGATCGGGCAAGCTGTTTGAAGGTGATACTGATTACTCTCTCAACGAAGACCAAGCTTCAAGTGGCTCAGATCAGGAGATGGATACCATGGGCGTTTTCAATCGATTATCCATTCACGATCCCGAAGATTTGAAGCGTGGTCATCATTATGTAGATGATGAATTCTTCAGAATCACATATACCGGCTGGTTGAACCTGCCATCCAAAGATTACGTGAACAGACTCATTGGTCTAACATTTCAGTTCTTGAACGAAAGTCACTATCTCTATGATGAGGCGGAATTCACCACACGTGTGAACCATCTGTACGGTAATCTTGATTACCAATCGCTCGAATTCTTGTCACAGTTCTGGATAACACTTGCTCTTGGTGAGGTCATTTTGTACTCTCTTGAGAGCAATGCCTCCAACTCGCGACCCAGACTAACACCTGGATTGAAGTTTTACAAGCTGGCGCTGCAATTCTTCCAATCGCCTAATGAAGACCCGAACTTGACGTCCATTCAGGTGGCCTTGCAGCTTGGCTACTACTCGCAGACTCTGAACAGGATCACCACAGCCTACACCTTCTTTGGATTAGCCATGCGATGGTGTCTTTCGCTAGGATTGCATCTGGATGTTCCTAAACACCCGGAAGATGCAGTATTTCGTGAAAAGTGTAAGCGCGTTTGGTGGACCACTTACGTTCTGGACGCGTTTGCAAACACGCGATTCAGACTGCCCACCCACGTTGAGTTCGACCAGTGCAAATGCGAGCAGATGCTGGAGAGTTATTTGGATCTGAAGGATGGCTTCAAAGTGAATATGTTGGCCAATCAGGTTGCTCTGTTGAAATTTTCTAATTTGATAATCACGCAGATCTACGAATTAGAGGGAGTCCAGAGACTGGTAGCCAACACCGACCGAGTATTACGAGTGCTGGAAACTCATTTCGAAAAGAATCTCATTTCGGATTTCACCAAGATGAACCTTGAGATATCCAAAGGTGGGAGATCCAGTCGTTCTTTGATCCATCTTTTCATGAAGTTCAATCACTACGTGATCATGACTGCACGTCCCTTGATCATTGCGATATTCAAGGGCTTGATCAAAGAGGACGAGACCACCAAGCGGATCACCAAGAAGTGTATTCTGAGTGCATGTCACAATGTTGATCTTCTTTACTCTCTGAAGGACTTGAACCAGCTGGTAATATTCGATTACTGGGACAGCCACTTCTGCTTCAGTGCGATTTTGGTGCTGGAGATGGCTATCTCGACGGGGAAGACCTATCAGCAGATCGATAAAGGAGTCATGCTCTTGAAATTCATGGCAATGAAAGGCAACCATGTTGCTATGGAAAATTTCATCAAATTGTGCGAACTAACGCAGATGTTGGACGAGATTGGAATTCCAATAAAGACGACAGTTCCTCTGAACCTGGACATCCAACGGTGCCTCTTTGAAGATGTCCCCAAACGAGGGGTTGACATCAAAATAAGAGAAACTAACCTAAACAATGTGGACTCAACTTTGGCGATTAACTTGAGCCCCATAGGTGAACAGGATCCGGAAGTACCAGCCAACATTAAGCAGGAAAACGGCCAATCTCAAACATTTCAGCGCGATCCAAATCTACAGCAGATGACAAGTTCGCTCTCCTATCTCTCCAATCAAATGGATACTGATCTCAGCAATGAAAAGTATCATTTTACACCAATGATCAAACAGGACGATGATCTCCAGGTGTTTAACTATGGAACCGAGGACCAGTTCAATGGTATCGGCATCGGGGTAGACATCGACCACCTTCGCTCGTTCGACAACCTGTTTGGCAATTTTGCCAGTTGGGATTACCATCCTAGTCACATGCACGAAAAGAAGTGACTAGGAAATTCTTTTTTTGTTAAGAAATGCCCTTTTCCTGCTCCCAAGTGTCTGTATGTGGGTGCAAGAAGGAATACGAATACAGAAACGAATGCTAATTACACGCACGCTTTATTGAAAAGCCTTTGGTCGGGCCAGGGGATTTCACAACTGTAGTTTCGAGAAGAAGAAACGAGTGGAACGGACTTTAGGCCCGAACTAGCCGCTAACCCAATCGTATCTTTGCTTATGAATGCTCTGGATAAGTGTCGGTGCGTCTGCTACTGATGGTTTTTGGTTGTCTCACTTAACGTTCCATGTCTAGGACAATCTAGGCCTTTCGAATGCCTTCCACAAGCCTTTCATACGAACGAGATATTGGATCGACTCCATATGCTTGCTCTATTGTTCCGAGATTTGGTCTACATCCGTTCTAGTGGTCCACAGCCGTTCTAGACTAGTATTGCATTGGGACATACGCACTACCTGTACTAGTTAATCCGGGGAAGAGCCAGTGAAGGGCCGAGCCTCATGCTTCTGGAACTCTTCTGGAACAATTTCGAAACAGTTTTTTCAACAAGTGCTAGCTAACTGAGTTATAATTGGTGCAAACCGTACTGAAAACATTTTGTAGACAGCCAGCCAGCCAACAATAGGCGGCACTTCCGTCGGTAGTAGATACCCCGAGAGTGGACGTGTGCTTCCAGACTCGGCTAGAGTTGCGATTTTTTGCAGTGGGGGAACAGCAGCCATTTTAGCCGCCCAACGTTTTACTCAGAGCACCAACTAGCCTGTATTTGCCCTTTACTAGTAAAAGGAATTCATATTGAGATTTTGCATCTCTAGACCGACTGAAAGAGGAAGAATATGTTCTGACTAGATTTCGGGTAGGCACTGTTCGATACTGCAGTTTTGCTGTGCCTTCTTCACATAGGCATCGAAGCCGCAGTACACGTAAAACGTCACCATAACCAGAATCACAGGGAACACAGCAAAAAGCTCATGGCACACAACACCATAGTCCACCTAAATGTCACTTGAACCAATATAGAACACACACAGTTGTCAAGATACACGCTATTAATGGCAGTGAAAAATTTTCTACTTTAGACCTTCTCGGTCCCTTTTCTTTTTTGACGCATGCCCCCAATTATACCCGAAGAGGTAAAGGTAATAGAAGACGATCTAGACCTTCTTCCTTTGGGTGGCCTTTGAGTGGTAATTCAACCGAGATCTTACTCTTTTAGGCAATGCTCGGTTGTATTAACACTCGATCTCCACCTCTTTCGGAGGCATATGCGCGATCTCAATTGCCTTCGGTTCTTTTTTCACTACTGGTGGATCGTAAAGCTTTTTGGATTAGTATTTAAGAGAAACAGATTCCGGCTAAAATGGATTCAAATATGTTGGAGGTAGCAGTAATTCTCACATTCATTGACTGAAACTAGTTGCGGAAAATTCTCATTCATTTAGCGGTTTTCAACACACATTCTTTACATACCAGATCACCTGATACTGCTCACACAATACCAAAATGCAAACTTCAATCATTTTATCTTGTCTCTTTGCCCTCTCGGCCATGGCATTACCAACTCCTCAGGAACATGTTCATCACAAACACTCCAAGAGATCCAACACATGTGCTTTTCCTACAGACAAGGATCTCGTTGAAATTACCCCAAAGTCTGACAACGCTGGCTGGGCCATGTCGCCTGATCAATCATGTTCTTCTGGAACCTGGTGCCCATTTGCATGTCCTCCAGGTCAACTTATGAACCAGTGGGACTCTTCTGTGACTTCCTACAGTTACCCCGGATCCCAGCATGGAGGTCTCTACTGTAACGACGATGGTGAACTTGAAGTTCCATACTCCGATAGAGACTACTGTGTTGATGGAAAGAAGACTGTCTCTGTCAAGAACACTGCAGGCGATGAGGTTGCTTTCTGTCAGACTGTTTTGCCAGGTAACGAGGCTATGTTGATCCCAACATCAGTTAAAGCTGGCGACTCTCAGGTTTTGGCTGTTCCCGGAACCGATTATTGGGCTTCTACTTCGGCACACTATTACGTGAACCCTCCAGGTGTTTCAACTGATGACGGGTGTGTCTGGGGTTCCACTGCTAACCCATACGGTAACTGGTCACCATATGTTGCCGGTATGAACATGGATGACAGCGGAAACACCTACGTCAAGGTTGGCTGGAACCCAGTTTACTTCGAGGATTCTTCTCCTTTCAAGGACCAAAATCCATCATTTGGTCTCAAGGTTACTTGTGACGATGAATCTAAGTGTAACGGTGGTTCATGTACAATCAACCCAAAGACTGTTGGTCTAAATAAGGTCAAGTCCGATTCCGCTGGTGAAAGTCTTGATGCAGCATATTGTGTGATCACTGCCAGTGACTACGGTTCTGCTACCATCGAGGTGTTTGATTTATGAGTAATACGTTTTGTTGCATTTTGGTCTCGCTTGGTTTTCCGAAAACAAAAGAAGTTTGGTTTTTCACCCTGTTTTAAAGATTTTATAGACTAATTGGCTACTGGGTTTTGGATTTTTTAGATCGACGTAGTACTATGAGCTCAACTTTTGGAGGTGGGGTTTTTGAGTGTCTAGCCTCTACCATCACTATTGTTTGAGGTGATCTGCCCGACCTTTGGGATTTGTCATGCATGGATCATTATAATATCGCCCACAGAGCGCAACACCATGAAAATCTTTCATAAAACACGAGCGACACCCCATATCTGCAGATGCAGCATCGTGCGGCTCAAATATCCTAAAAATAGGTGCCCATGCCACCTTGTCAGCCAAACTGGGGTCCAATTGGGCTACATATGATACTGCCCGCATTACGCGAACTCCCTGGCCACTCATCTACGGATAACTTGTAATTTGTTGAACAGTAAAAATATGCTGATTTGGCCAGGAAGTGCAGAGCAACTGTCACAGACCAGCCGCACCCCTATCTTGGTCGTGCGGCGATATGACTAAGCATAGGAGAAATAGAACTCTGCCTTTTCATCCAAATGTAAGACTATTTTCGCTTTTTATCTTCCAAAGAAGATGCAACTACAGTTACGACAAGGAGCACAAATACACATTAATTTAATATCCTTTTTGCAAGACCTCAAATACAATTTAGTACACATTCTGGGCTCTCGTTTGGAGCTACCGGACCTAGTTGAGGTAGTGTACTCCCAACTCCATCTTGGCCTCCCGGTTTTTCAAGTAGCGAATTGAGTATCACCGTCTCCTTGCCTGACTTTTCTTGCTCATCCGCTTCACGCTTTCCAACCCGAATTGGACCTGAAAAGAAGTTTGCCTGCCACAATGCCGTCTTCCAAAGAAATACGCATTTATTCGCTGCTGGTAATAGACACTGCTTTCTTTCTGCTGGAGCTGATAGTGGGCTATACGGTGCACTCTCTGGCGCTGGTGGCCGACTCGTTTCACATGCTTAACGACATCATCTCGCTGCTAGTCGCTTTGTGGGCCGTAAATGTGTCCAAGACAAGAGAAGCTGACTCCAGATATACTTACGGTTGGCAAAGAGCCGAAATTTTGGGGGCCTTGATCAACGCCGTCTTCCTCTTGGCGCTTTGCTTCACCATTTCGATCGAGTCAATACAGCGGTTTATTTCTCCAGAGATTATAACGAATCCACAGCTTATTCTAGCGGTTGGATCTGCAGGTTTAGTTTCAAATTTGGTTGGATTGGTGCTGTTTCATGAGCACGGTGGCCATTCCCATTCTCATAGCGGCGGTAACACCGAAGCTACGGGCCATTCGCACTCACATGGGTCTCACGTGGACTCTGAGCCTCACGATGACGACTCTTCTGCAGATATAAGTTCGATTTGGCCGGCCGCGGTGGTTTCAAGGCTAGATACCGAACGCACAGGGTTGCTTGACTCGGTTCATGACAATCACAATCACACCATAAACAGCTCAAAGGCCAAGAATCCCGACGGAAAATCCCTCAACATGCAAGGTGTTTTCTTGCACGTTCTCGGAGATGCTCTGGGAAATGTTGGAGTGATGTTGACAGCACTTTTCATCTGGAAAACGGATTACTCTTGGCGTTTCTACGCGGATCCCACTGTTTCTCTGCTGATCACCATCATCATATTTTCATCAGCATTGCCATTGTGTCGAACCTCTTCGCGAATCCTGCTACAAGCCACTCCTTCGAACGTGGTGTACGACGACGTCAAAACGGATATCTTAGGAGTGCCTGGTGTGTGCTCCGTCCATGACTTCCACATTTGGAACTTAACCGAGAAACTTTTCATCGCATCGCTTCACGTTGAGCTTTCCACGTCGCCAGAGGAGTTCTTGCAGGTAGCTGCCACTATCAAGACATGTTTACACGCTTACGGTATTCACTCCGTCACTATACAACCAGAGTTTAGCCTATACTATGCCAGCAAGGACAATCTGCCCAAGAGCTATCTTCCCAGCAAAAGTGTCAGCAACTCGAGACTACCTGATCTGGGATCTGCCGACCAAACGGGATACGGGTCCCGTGATGAGACGAGTTGTATGGTGGACGCGGCTGTCGGGTGCAACTTAGATAGTTGCTTGAAAAGTCTGTGATGGGACGAGATATAGAGCAAGTTTCTCTCAAACGTTTTTATATGAATATCCGGGTTCAAAATTGGGTGTCTGATGTAAAAGATAAAATTGCTGATATCTTATGTGTACCAACCAATAACCGTTTAGTTGGTTAGTGCACATGAGGTCTAACCCGCGTTAACCGCCCCAGTCTAGGCGAAATCGGGAAACTCATCGGCCCGCTGGTTAGTGCTAAAAGTTTTAGCAGCAATAACTATCCGGATAGCCATCAGAATCCCGATTCTTTCAGCCCCATAACTGAACTGTACCAGAGGCTAACCAGCCCTCTCAAAATGCCTCAACGCGAATCATTTCAACCTCATTAACCGTTCTGCAGAGCCCCATCGGTTGCCTAAGCCGATCCCGAGCCAACGCGTCTCCTCCACCAATTTGACCCAAAGGGGAAGGTGACGCGTTCACATCCAACCTCATCCCTTTCAGATGGACGAAAAGAGCCCCTTTGGAAGATAATTGGGTCCTTCCGAACAGTTAGCGTCTTTTTTCCCGATCCTATTTCTGTTCTGAGATGCAAAAACGCCAGCGGCTGCGAATGTATATATTTCTGGGTTTTTGACAGGTTTTGCGAGCGCGTACAATCAAGAGTATTGGATAGTTTCCTGGATATTCTCAGATTGTATAAGACTGGTATTACTGCTGATATTGATTATCAGATCTCAAGAATACTACCACTGAAAAGCCAGCATCTTGTTTGTTCTACTGTGAAGTGTTGATCGTTTTTCAGGCGATTTTGCAGATTTGGGTCTTGTTTAACAGTTTTGTTAAAAGCTATTCAAGAGTTCAGGAGCTAAGTCTTTTCAGTCTAGTTTCTGGTCTCTGGCATCCTCACACAAGTCGCGTCTTTTTGGCTTCTTTCGCTTTTTTTTGTCCGTTTTTCTTTTGTCTCAACAATGTCGCTCGACAGAGAAGCCCTCCATCATTTTGTCAAGAAACCGGTCTCTACCTCCATGGTCTCCTTTCTGGTGTCCACTACGGAATCCGTGATTTCGATCCGAAGCTCCAAACCATACAGTCAATTGTCATCTGCATATCCTTCGCCACCAGCCTCGCCTGTTGAAGAGACCTCGAAATCGGTGTCTCTTTTCTCGTTTGTCAAGGGTCTGATACGCCATTCGCGTGTTCAAACCCCTACGCTTATGGCCAGTCTGGTATACCTTGTGAAGCTTCGCTCGATCTTGCCTGCTAATTCGCACGGAGTAGACACCACCCATCACAGGATATTTCTTGGTGCCTTGATTCTGGCTGCAAAGTCGTTGAACGACTCCTCGCCCTTCAACAAGTGTTGGGCTGCTTACACAGATGGTCTGCTTACCCTGAAAGAGGTGAACACGTTGGAGCGCGAGATGATTGGATATCTTGGCTGGGACTTGCGCGTAACTGAGCAGGATATCATGAACTGTTTTGCTCCCTTCCTGGCTCCAATTCGTGAGAAAATCATGCGCACAAACGAAGAGAGGCTCCAAGCATCCAGGCAGCTGCTTCTACCGACGCCGGTGGAGCCTCTTGCCATTCGCAAGCTTGCACAGTCGAATTCAGCATCCTCTGTGCCCTCACTATCTTCCTCCGCTTCCACTGCTTCCAATCTGTCGACTTCTTCGGCCCTCACTACCGTGGTCGAGTCAGATCCTGTGCATGACTTCAAGCCGCGTCCACTGCGTCTCAAGTCTATCACTAATCTGCAGTATAACCAGAGGAAGCTGCAAGTGGTTAATGTGGATCCCAAAGTTGAGGAGTACTCTAAATCAAAGAGGCAGAGCTTCAATGTGTTCGGCAATAACCAGCCTGCAAGGATAATTGTGGAATCGTGACCCTGGAAGGTTCTTTCGATTAGTCTGCGTTATTTATCTCGGTTGTTTTATCTTTTGACCTGTACTTGTTGACCACGCTGGTCATGGTCGTCGCTTTTTGTTCTGCTATTTGGGCCTGTGTTTCTTATGTGCCTGGTTTTCAGCTTTTGGCTATACTTGCTTACCTATATTATTCAATCACATGACTTATACCCAAACTCGCTAATTCTTGCTTTTGTTTTGTTCTCACTATCGGGTTAGTTTCACCTGATATGCTTGAACTGTTAACTACCAATATTCTCTTGAGCCTTAGCTCTCGCTCCATCTTACTTTGCATCTATCAAATCATCCACGAGGTTGCGAATTCGCTTCGCGACATCGGCCTCATTCTCTTCATTTGCCCGCCTGGCAAGATCTGCAATCCTGTTCAAGATATCATCAACCTTCGAGACGTGAAAGCGGTCCAGGTATTGGTACTTCCGATTGGGACAGAACAACCGTCGTGTGCGAGGTTTTATGGTGAGCGGTTGCGAAGATCCACCCTCTTTGACACTAGTTGTATGCCAGGAATCCACTGATGAAGGTGAAAAGTTTGTCGGAGACACGGAAGAAGACGATAACGAACTGTTCTGCAATATGGAAGTTAGATTGGAAATCTGAGGCGACGCCGCCCCATTGGAAACACTTCCATCTCTATAACAGTTATCATCAACCCTGATCTCAAACTCGTTGATCTCACGCGCGCGCAACGAGACTAGGATCGTTTTGGTGATGACTGATCCTTTGGAGAAGCATGGCTGTGACAAATCCATTCTGTTCACGTCATCCTTCATGACATCCAGGATCGCATTCTCCAGATGTCCCGATATCGGACACGATTGCATCGAGAATTCCGGGCAGAATTGCTCGAGATATCCACATAACGGAAGCAGCACTTTTCTCTGCGGCAAAGCCATGATTTGGTGGGGGAATAGTACGTTAACAACACCATTTTCCGATGTTAGCGAGATATCGTCAAGCATGATGGAGCGACACCGTTGTCTGATTTCGTCGTAGCGTTTTCCGACAATCGTGCCAGGTTCTTGCTTGGTCGTTTCCTCGGAGATTGACCCAATCAGACTAGGTCCTCTTCTAATTTGTGGAGGTTTGGGAACCCCCCTTGTTCCCATTAGGTCAACCATGGAAGGCACTTTTCGAGGAGAATGCTGCGATATGGTCCATGGGTATTCCTCGTATTCAAATGCCGGAGATGGCGTTCTCAGGTGGGAGAAAGAAAGAGAGTGTTTAAGTGAAAAAGACGAGGAAGCAGAGGAAACAGGTTGTTTTGGCATCTCAGGCTGTGGTGGCTGGCCGCTGCGCCATTTGTCCAAGAAACTGAATCCATGGTTCATCCAAGACTGTGACATTTGGGCCAGATTCGTGGAAGCAGTCAGCGAGCTCGAAATGCCCTGGAGTGAAGCGTATGATGATTGGCGATTTATCATCGGCTTTCCCACAGCGTTGTCGAAATTTGTTGCACTTTCAAAGGTCTTGATAAAGACAGGCGATTGTGATAATGCTGGTGATGTCTTCGAAGGTATCTCCCAGCCAGTCGTTACTGGACGGTCATGGAGCCGGATTGAACGGGGGGACGAATCTTGTGTTTTTGATTGGTTGTGAGAATAGTTTCCAATTGGGATTGGCCTGGCCATATCCTTCTCTGCCGTTATGGAATTGGTTTGAGAGTTCGGTCTCGGTCTGACCCTTGGTTCTGGAATCGCCGCTTCTCTATCATGGTTCACAAACGAGATCTCTTCATTTGTATACAGTCCCGTGAGAATCAGGATCAGCTTTTGTGAAACCATGGGGTTTCCAGTCATGATCACCACGCGGTATGTTGGCTTAGACCGATCACATGGTTTATGTAATAGGTTCATTCTCATTGGAGCCAGAATTGTGAACAAAGCTGCCAGAAATTGAAGATGTTGCTGTCTTCCATCTTTGAACTCCAGCCACGAGCCTACTGTCTGGGCCCAATCCACCAATGCCGAATCGGCCTTGTTGAAGCCAATCAGCAACCGTGGTGTCTCCAACAAAAAAATCGTCATTCTGATGAACGATAGCAGACCTGTCTGCAACTCTAGATCATTTTGTAGACTGGAAGGAGCAAACCGCATTCCTTGGGGCGCATTTGCAGAGGTTGAAGTTGCCGTTTTAGACCTTGCCATACTCGCTTGAAGCTTACATAGCAGCAGATCCTGTAACGCTGCTAGTTCGTCAGCAACTTCTTCCCAATTGTCCGCAATCACCTCATCAAAGTCCTTAGTTGAGATTGGAACAACCACACCGATACCAAAACGTGTTGAGCCATTTGCAGCTGGTGCGTCGCGCTGGCATGAACGAATGGTGGCCTGTGGATGCCAGTCGTTGGGCGTGGCTCCAGGATCCTTCTGGGCGCAATAGTGTGAATCCACTGAGACCAGACGAGTTAGAAGAATAGAATCTGGCATTGCAGGTAGAGGCGGCAAAACGTGGATCTTGACTGAATTGGACGTTTCGACCAGAACACCATGGCCAAACATATGGGTCATCAACTCTCGCTGAGGGTGGTACCGATTTCCGTCTAATTTGGTGAACTTTTGGCAGGGCTGCACCGGTATTGAGCCAGCGGATCCAGAAACCCCTTCTGGAATAGCTTGGGTAGGAACTGAGACAGCGGAATCGAACAAAGCATGTTTGGAACGCATTCCTCCATCCTGAAAAATCACAAGCCGGAATAGCCCAGACCTTTCGGTGATTCGCACTGACGACGGCAGCAAATCCGGGGTTCCATACAGCAGAGTCCGCGTTTGTGTGTCTTCATAGCTCTGGGCTGAGGATGGTAGGGGAGCTGCTGTGATTGGCTGATGTGGGGCTGAGCCACGCGCGAACATTCGGTTCAGCATTAGAAATGGGGTCAGGTATGGACAGGCACCAATGGGCCATCTTCAAGAGAAACCGGTCAACAATGAAAGGAAATATCAGTGAATCACAACAAGCAATGCTGTGGGCCAAATGATGTTGCCAGTTACAGTGAGGATGGTGGTGTGCAGTGTTGTCGTTTGAGCTGTTTAGACCATAACGCAGATGCTGGTGATGAAGGTGATACTAGTGTGACGCTCAATTAAGTCGGGGCTCGTGTGCTGCGCCGCATGCATAAACGTCGTGCACCTGTGCTAATCTCCCCGCATCTTCGGGAATTGACGGGGTAGGACCAGAAGCGAGAAGCCTAAAAGGTGGGACCAAAATGAAACTAGCTCAAACTAAGGGGAGGGTGGCAGGTAGGATGAGATACTAATAAAGTGACGGTGCTACAAAAGTATCTGAGATTTGCTGAGTGTTATTCCGAGTGGCTCATCCTTCAGGTGCGGGAGCTAATTCCGGGGTCACCCGATTATGCCGTTTCCAGCATATTATGTTCCCAATCAGGAAGTCAACCAGAAGCATCAGCTGGGCGCCGACATCGAGGAAAAGTGAAAATTGGGGTAACATTTAATGCAGAATTGGTGAATATTTGGCCCTTGTTAGCACAGATTTTGAATAGATTGTAGTCCCGATCGAAGTCAATGCACCGATAACTATATGTGACCACTTTGTTTCTGTTAAAGCTGCTGTACGGACTCCCCTATAGTGTCTGTCTGAAGTCCACCTCGGTCCCTCCCTAAGAATCACGAGTGTTGCTTCAGATATCATTCAAAGCCGTACAATTGAGATATGGTGGATTTTGAAAATCTCACAATGTTCTCTCGATCTGTAGCATTTCTTCAGGTGTTTCAAACTTTAATATTTGTGACTCAACTCCATTTAGTAACCTCTCGCATATTGGACCGATCTCCCCCACCCTGCCAAATCCCAAAGGGTCACCTTTGCTTCAAGGCTGCACCTCCTTGTCTCGCCTTGTTCTCTCGTGTCCGTCTTCTTTCTTGTTTCTTGTTTCTTGTTTTCCTCCTCCTGTTTCGATCCTTTGTTTTTTTTGGGCCTCGCATCTGGGATTTTGCTTTATTTGCCCCTTGCAGTCCCACCGGTTGTTCTTTTGAGAAAGCAGCCCCACTGTTATTGTTTTGCCCTTGTTTGCATCTCCGAAAATGACCAGAGACGTCAAACACCATTTACTCTTTGAGTGCGCCACTGAGGTGGCAAATCGAGTCGGAGGTATCTATTCGGTGCTGAAGTCGAAGGCACCAATCACAGTGGCAGAATACCGCGATCGCTATACGCTTTTGGGCCCCTGGAATCGTGCCTCTGCGTCGGTGGAAGTCGAGGAGTTACCGGTTCCTGACCCTCATTTGAAGAAAACGCTTGATTCTATGGGAGAACGTGGAATTCAGTATTTGTATGGGCGGTGGCTCATTGATGGGGCTCCCCGTGTCCTTCTGTTTGACCTGCAATCTGCAGCCTACAACCTGGACGACTGGAAGAGGGATCTCTGGAACAACACTGGAATTCCTTCCCCAGCATTTGACACGGAGACCAACGATGCGATTCTTTTGGGCTATCTGGTGGCTTGGTTTTTGGGAGAGTACTCCTTTCACAACCAGAAGCAGGCCATCATCATCCACGCTCACGAATGGCTTGCGGGTATTTGCTTGCCTCTTTGCCGAAAGCGTAAGATCGACGTAACCTCCGTGTTTACCACTCATGCCACTTTACTCGGGCGGTATTTATGTGCTGGCTCAGTTGATTTCTACAACAATCTTGACAAGTTTGACGTGGATGCTGAGGCTGGAAAGCGCGGAATTTACCACCGGTATTGCATCGAGCGTGCCGCCGCTCATTCCGCAGATGTTTTCACCACGGTTTCTCATATCACAGCTTATGAGTCTGAGCACTTACTGAAACGTAAGCCCGATGGTGTTCTGCCCAACGGTCTTAACGTGGTGAAGTTCCAAGCTGTTCATGAGTTCCAAAACCTCCATGCTGAGAAGAAAGAGAAGATCAACGACTTCATCAGGGGCCACTTCTACGGTAACCTTAACTTTAAATTGAACAACACTCTGTACTTCTTCATTGCCGGAAGATACGAGTACCGCAACAAGGGTGTGGACTTCTTTATTGAGTCGCTTGCTCGTCTCAACCACCGTCTGAAGGAGTCCGGTTCAAAGATGACTGTTGTAGCATTCATCATCATGCCGGCACCAACACACTCCTACACTGTGGAGACTTTGAAGGGCCAAGCTGTTATCAAACAGCTGGAAAATTCCATCAAGGATATCCAGAACTCTATGGGAAAGAGACTGTTCGAGTTCTGCCAGAACCCAACTTTCTCTCAGACCTCGTCGCAGATGGAGCTCCCAGAGATCGACGACCTTCTCAAGCCTTCAGATAGGGTCTTGCTCAAAAGACGTATGTTTGCTCTCAAGAGGGATTCGTTACCCCCAATAGTTACTCACAACATGGCCAATGACTCGACAGACCCGATCCTGAACCAGGTGAGAAGCGTGAAGCTCTTCAACACACCAGATGACAGAGTCAAAATCATCTTCCACCCCGAGTTCCTTAATGCCAACAATCCAATTTTGTCGCTTGATTATGATGAGTTCGTCAGAGGTTGCCATCTCGGTGTCTTTCCGTCATACTATGAGCCGTGGGGCTACACACCGGCGGAGTGTACCGTGATGGGAATTCCCTCAATCACAACAAATCTGTCTGGTTTTGGATGCTATATGGAAGATTTGATTGAGAATTCTACTGACTATGGAATCTACATCGTCGACAGACGCATGAAATCTGTTGATGAAAGTATCAATCAGCTGACGGACTACATGTTTGAATTCGTGGAGAAAACAAGAAGGCAACGGATCAATCAGCGTAACCGTGTTGAGCGTCTTTCTGATCTGCTTGACTGGAAGCGCATGGGGTTGGAGTATGTCAAAGCTCGTGCTCTTGCTCTGAGAAGGGCTTATCCAGACTCTTATAACAATCTGTCCAATCATGAGAATCCTTTCGAGTCCGGCACCAACATCAAGATCACAAGACCTTTGAGTGCTCCAGGATCCCCCGGTGACCGCTACACGGAGGGGCTGATGACACCTGGTGATTTAGGAACACTCCAGGAGAATAACTCGGCGGACTATTTTGATTGGAAGCTAGCTGGTGGTCCCAGCGACTCAGAGGATCAAGATTTGACATTGAGAGGTGTATCTGTCGCGCCCAGTGACGCTAGCGAGAGTGAAGAGGAGAAATAGAGGTACATGTCTTCCGAAAAGAGCAAAATTTTCTTACAGTTCGAAGTCGTTCTGCTCATAAGAGCGATACTCGTCACATTTTACACCATTTCACTCAAAGGAGAGAATATTTGTGAACGTCGATTCCGTTTTCCAGTTTCAATTACCCATCTTTTTCTAGTGGCTTGTGCCATTGTTTCATTTCATAACGTCATGCAATGCATCATCTATACATGCCAAAAATGATCGTATTATGTTGGCCCCGGTCTGGGGTTTGCTTCTTGAGACCATCTCGACATTGCTCATGTCAAGCGTGCTTCCTTTGTGGATGGGACCTAACCAAACAATCATTCTAGTTTTCTTATAAGCACTTAGGCATGTGTATTTCTGTGAAGAGAGACTGACACTCAGCCTAATCTTCAATACCACTTGTCTTAGATCTTCCTCTCCAACCATCTCCCGTGAAAAATATCGTATCAATCTTCTCTTCTGCATCAAATTGGCAATGTCGTTGCATCATATCAGCATCCCATCACCTCCTCTCGCTCGCTGTTTCAATCACTCACTTTCAGCGACCTCAACGTTTGTGCTTGCTTCCACCGTAGCATGTCACCGTACTCTTTTTCCTCAACTTCCAGCTTCACTATTGTCTTTCTAGGCACACTCACCAATCCGAGATCCCGGGTCTCTTCTCCAGTGTGCTCCTTAACATCGGTAACCAGTAGATTGGATTCGTCGTCTATGGCAAGCAGCCTTCCCTCCAATACACGGCCGTCAACAACAGTGACTCTAAAGGGGAGGGAGATGTAGTCGATCGGCTCCGCCATGTTGAAACTTGTTATGATGTTCTTCTAGGAAAAAGAGATAAAAGCAGAATATTTTGGTCTGAAATATCTGTCAGTTAGACACGGGCAAGAGCTTTGAGCTTTCTGCCTCTTCCTTCCGGGCAAGTAATGCTCAACCGTAGACTGCCTTTTTCTCCCGTGCCATCATCTCACTGTTTTCCTATCAAAAGAGAGCTTCACTCCTCCCTCTCTCTCTCTCTCTCCT
>NW_019172956.1:496925-576543 GCF_000576695.1 Kuraishia capsulata CBS 1993
ACTCCTCCCTCTCTCTCTCTCTCTCTCCCGCCCAAAACCAATAATACATCCTTTCAAATGTCTAGACAAAGTGAGCAGATAGTGTACCGTCATCCGTCGTCCATCTTGACGGGAGTGACGGGTGTGGGTGACCAGGATGGTGAGCTGACCCGCATATCACTGAAGTCGATTATCGCGACCAAATACATCGTCCAGAACGAGTTTCTTCTAGAGCTGATCAAGGGATCGGATAAAGACTTTTCTGGAGCTGCAGATGCTGCTAAGAAAGTGGCAGAGCTGAAATCTAATCTGGCTGCACTGCGGGCATCTTATGACTCTACACCTTTCAATGTTGCAACAGACGAATCGCTGCAGGAACTGGCTTTACTAGATCGATATCTCTCCAGCTTAGAGAGAGAGTTCTCAAACCCTCATGGCGATGACGAGGAAAGTCAAAAACTTGTCAAAAAGAATGAAAAACTACTTGAAAAGTTCCAGAAGAAACACAATGTGCTGGTGTACGAAGTGTCAGGTAACCTGGCAGGGCCCGAGAATTTAAATGCTGGTCAAGAATCCGAGGATGAGGAGGTTCGGGGCTCTGCAATGGATGTGGACACCCCTGTGAGCGAGGAGGATCCGGCTGGTGTTGCTGAGATCTCGGGGTCATATTATCGTGTGTCTGGACCGCTTAAATTCAGTGGGGTGCAGTACCAATCTGTTTCAGCTGCTGAGTTCCGTCGGCGTGCGGAGCAAATGAAGGCAAACACTTCAGTTATTTGCACGGAGCAGAAACAAGTGGGCCAAATTGAGGTGGGGCAGTCACTACAGGAGGTGATACCGGGTGACAGGTGATCGCGTTGAGACTACGGGGCGTGTGTTTTTGAAAGCTGCAGACATGGAGATACCTTGGAGAGGTTGTAACATATAGTTGACGAGTTGACGCAGTTAGAAGTGAATCTGTGTGTTCGTGGAGGCTTGCGTTGGTCAAAAAATTGAGGAGAAGCATTTAATTTCTGGAATTGTTGTAGAGCTGAAGTATTAGGACAGGCAGGGATCAGATAAAGAAAGTGATCTACTTTGATGAAAGACAAAACCATCCAAGTTCAACGAAGTATCATAATACTTAGTTCCCAGGACGACTGGGCCGTGGTGTTGAAGCTTCAGCCCTTTGAGTAAACTAGGCCTAATCCAAGACCCTCTTTCTATGGCCCTTTCGTCGTTTATCTTCTCCCAGGCGTGCTTTCCAGTTTGGGAAATGTCCAGCAAGTAATGCTGAAATATGTCATGCCCCAGGTTTTTCAATCTCATCCCACTCTCACCGCATAATTCTGCCTTTCAGCATCACACATGGATACATCTCCTATCCTGTCTTCCTGGGGTGTAAAATGTGGGGGCACCAGGATCCAGGGCAATGCCGAGCTGCATGCACATCTGAGTAAATCCCCGGGGTACATTGGCATGACTGGGGTACATCTCATATAGAATCTGATACAGCCGAGTTATTGTCTACAAAATCTCTCTGCTTTTATCCTCAGTCGGAACTACTTTGATCAAACGACAACTCAGCTAGCACACATTTCTGATACTCTCAATTGGTGAAAATGCCCTTGATGACATACATGTAATGCGCGGGACGTCACTTACCTCATGAACCCCCATTTCTCAGGAACTAACTAATAAGTGGTGACATCTTCGTCTAAAGGGCCCATTTGGGCGTCTGTGTTTTTCGGTTGCCTTTATTCTTATAAGGTTTGTATTCCCCACCTGGCAACAGTGGCCGTACTCCAAGCAGGATTTGAAGCGGGGAATAGTCGCTGTCAAAAAGCTATTGCTGCACGATGACAACATACGAAGATAGCCGCATGATGCATCTCTGCGAATACGGTTTGGGTTCCAATTTGGGAAGTGGATCCAGATTAGATCAGGTCTTGACGGTGTCTGAGGTGAGTCTGTGTTGGTTTGCGTTTCTGTGGGCTTCGTGTTGCAATTACATTTGTGGTATATATACTTCGCTGATCTTTAAGAAAGTAGATCAGTGTAGCACACCATCTGATAATCAGGTTCAGGCAAGTGTGCTTTCGATCAAGCAGATATTGTGCCATCAGTTCCAAATTTCTACAGGTTTAGCTATCATTTAACCGGTTTCCGAGTCAGCTTTTACAATGAAGCCAAAGGTTTACCAATTCCTGTTGGGTTGTTTTGTCGCAATTGGCTCATTTAATTATGGTTATGATAATTCGGTAATCACTGAAGTTATTGCCTCGGACGCATTCCTGAACAAATTCAAGCCGAGTGCCAACGAGAAGTCTGCGGTTGTCTCTGTCTTCACCGGTGGTGCCTTCTTTGGGGCGGCTATTGCTGGTATCACCAATGACTGGCTTGGTCGTCGTTGGACTATCTTCATTGGAACAGTGGTCTTTTATCTAGGTGCATCGTTGCAGACTGGTGCCGACGCTCTCTCCCATATGCTGGTGGGTAGAATTTTTGCCGGGCTGTCTGTGGGTATCATGTACATGGTTATTCCGGTTTACCAGAGTGAGATTGCGCACCCGTCCATTAGAGGCTCCATTTCAGCCCTCCAGCAGTCTTTCCTGGGTGTTGGGGCTTTGATTTCCGCGTGGATCTCGTATGGCTGTTATGTTGCGTTCACCTCTGAGGCTCAATTCAGGTTGCCCTTGGGCCTTCAGTTAGTTCCTACGTTTTTCCTAATGATCTTTATCTTCATGCTGCCTGAGTCGCCTCGTTGGTTGATAAAGAAAGGAAAGGATGAGCTGGGACTCAAAAATCTGGCAAAACTGCACTCCAACAACGACCTGGAAGATGCGTTTGTCCTCGAAGAATTTCACCAGATTAAAGAAGATGTCGAGAAAGAATTTTTGAATTCGGAAATTCCTTTCTATAAGATAGTTTTCGGAAACAAGTCCAACTTCAGAAGAATTTTGATGGTTATTTCACTGCAGGCCAGTGTGCAGATGACCGGGGTCTCTTCCATCTCGTACTTCACACCCTCTATTTATGCTCAGTTGCATATCACCACCTCCAAAAGTCTTCTACTTAGTGCTTGTGATGGTCTCATCAACACCATTGTTGCCCAGGTTTCATGTATTCTGCTCCTCGACAGATGGGGCCGTCGTTGGCCCATCATCACAGCTCATTTTCTGCAATGCCTCACGTTTATAGCGTGTGCCATTATCATGGCCAAATTTCCCGTTGACAAACAGACCATTCCACATTCTGCGCAAATCGGATTCATTGCTGCCACTTGGATATTCAACTTTATTTTTTCCATTCCTGGTACCACCTCGTGGATCATTCCTGCTGAAATTTTCAACATCCAGCTCAGATCTGGGGGAGTGGCCGTGGCTACAATGACCAGTTTTGCTTTCAACACGATGATCTCCCAAATCACCTCGATTGGAATGGCCAATTGTGGTTACAAGTTTTGGTTCCTCTTTATTGTGTGCAACTTTACCAACGCCGTCTACTTCTACTGCTTTCTTCCTGAGACCGGTAGGACTCCACTTGAAAAGATGGACAACCTGTGGGAAGATGCGCCTTGGTTTATCCCAAGCTGGAACAGAAAAGATTACCTCAAGGAATTGGAAGAAGAGGCCGTTGAGCATGTTGGTCTGAACGAGAAAGAAGATTTCGAGCATGTGGAAGTAACAGAGCCTTGATTTTCTTTTAGGGATTCTATTTGTCTTTTCTGAGTCCTATTGATTCTTGATTGTTCCTTGCTACTCTCTGTATCTTCTGGCTGAAAATAATGACTTTTAAAAAGAATAATGTAATCGTCCCTCAAAGTTCATCCACAAAGAATTTGTGAATAATCGCCGCACTGCTGTTGATATCTTTCCGGCATTGCATAAATAATTTTCCACACGCGTATAGGAAACTGTTGTGTTCGGAATGCCATCTGAAGGTCCCTTGGCCCAGTTGGTTAAGGCGCCGTGCTAATAACGCGGAGATCAGCAGTTCGATCCTGCTAGGGACCATCCGGTTGTATGGTGTAGTGGTTATCACTTTCGGTTTTGATCCGGACAACCCCGGTTCGAATCCGGGTACGACCTACAATTTTTTTTGGCACATCTTGGTTTGAGACACTTGAAACCTACCATTTTCTCAGCTGGTAGTGGCCGCGATGGCCAAGACTATTGGTGAAGAGATTAAGCACCGCTCAAGCCAGCAGAAATTGAGAATACCTCACCACGTTTTACAAAAGATCTGTCAATGATGGATTTTTGGGGAAACAATGCCCCAGTTTCTTCACAGAGATGAAAATACTTAAGTCTTCAGTTGTTTAAACAACTCCAAAGTCCATTACGTACATAAAATGCAAGCTAAAAGTACAGTGCTATGGTGCCCCGGGACCGATCCGAGGTTCAGCTCCGAGGTTCAGCTCCGAGGTTCCGATGATAATGTGAGGGTGATGAACGATAACGACTTCATGCGTTCTGTTCCAAAAAGGAAGTAAAAAAAAAGCTATCAATGTTATTCCTAAACTTCCTCCGGTTGAGTACTGGCCTTCTTGAAAAACTCAAGCAAGCTATCGGCACCAAGGTCAACCCGCCCGCTCCTCTCGGTCTCTGAATCACTTGGGCTTGACGACGTCTGGACATTCTTCATGCTTAAATACTCACAGAACAACATCACGTACTTGTTGTTGATGTAAAATCCATAGTCGTCAACCATGAAAGTGCTGCGAGTATTGAAGAAGACCCCGGAAAGGAAAGAGAGTAAATGCCGAGGGGTCACTATGGCCCTATCGATTTGGGTCTTCATATCCAGCAACTCATCAGTTATTGCTTCCTTGGGCAACCTATCGATAAAGATAATCCGCTCAAACATGTCCACGTTCAAGTTATCCACAAGCAAGGGTATATGAGACTTTTGGTACACGTTTTCTGTGCTGAACTGTTCTACCATGTAGGTGCCCACAGTGAAGGCCGCTCTTCTAAACAGTTTGCGCAACTGCGGCTGCAGAACCAAGGCGCGGTTCAAAGCCTTTCCATTGCGCATCCATGTAGCCACAAAGTTGACCACACACATGATGAATACCGACAGTCTCAGAACGTCCACTCTATACTTGTTCTTGAGCTCGGTCAACTCCTGTTTCTCTTCTTCTGTCAAATGTGGATTTTCTCTTCCATTTAGATACTCTGTGGCCAGACAGTTTCCGTGTGAGACCACACACAACAGAAGCTCCAGCGTCTGGAAGGAAAACTTGAGATTCAGCAGAATCGCACGTGAACCCTCTGCATCTTCGTTTGCTTTCAACGCCATTCCACGGATGGTCTCGCCCGGGGAAAGGAGGAAGTTCTCAATATTGGTGATCTCGTTCTCTATATCAATGAGTCGGATCTTCTGTGTCACATTGGTCAGTTTCGATACCGCCTGGCGAAGCAGAGTCGTGCAACTCTCCTGGACCTTTTCCATTGGTGATGTACCCACCACATCAGAGCCCTCGTCGACGATCAACAACGGTCTGCCAATTGCCAGGGAGCGCACAGCATCGACGTACCGCAGCGATATCCACAGTCCGCGGCTGGCTTCGGCAGATATGGGCAATGAAATCTGGCTGGTGCTGGGAAATGCAAATACACGTCGAAGGTCCCTGTGAGCACCTACACTGTATGCAACAGATAGGGCATTACTGAAGGCTTTGCCAAAGTGCTTGGAATCGTCGTATCCGGCTTCCCTGATGTCGTAGGAACAGAAGATGGTAATGAGGACCCAGGCCGTGAGCGCTGAATAGGAGCCGTTTCTTCCAAAATCACCAAATTCCAAAGTGCGTTCTGCAAACCAAAGCAGCATATCTTCGCGATCACTAAATCCCTTCAAGTCCAGCGAAAAATCGTCAAATGTGATCGCGAATTTGAGTGCCATGATCACACAGGCAACCTCAAACAAGTCCGGATCTCTCTGGATCTCCACCAGTGTGCTTCCATCGTCTGCTCGTTTGAACAGCTTTGAAAACGGCTGTTCTATCAGCTTGATGTCCACGCATGGGAAGTATTTGGCGAGCTGCTGGATGAAATACCGCACTGCCACGCAGAAGACATCGTAGGGAGGAAGGACATCCGAGAGCATTCTCAAGAGATTTTGGGTGTAATTAGGACTGTCCTGAGTGATCGCAAAGCTCTTTGAAGCGATGAACTTGGTGGAACAGTCAGAGCCACTGAGACTGGCAAAAGCAGCCAGTTTTTCTGACTTGCGGTCACCAGAAACAGAGACGGGATCGCTGCGATAAAGTCTTGAAATCAGCTCTTTTGACAGCATATCCTGGACCTGCTTGCGGTCATGAGACCATTTTTCACGCTCCAGATGCAACACCCCAATCAAACCCGTCAGAAATCGCGCCATTCCAATGTCTTGCACCAGGCACGTCTTCCAGGATGTTGGTCCGTAGAAAGTGGTGACTCCGTCCACATCGGAGACAAAGCACCTCAACATGTTGTCCATGGGCTTGTAGAGTATCCCTGGAGGATCAATCTGGGGATTAGCCATCCTCAGCTTCTGTTGGAGATCCTCAATCATCATGCGGAGAGCAAGGGTATTGCCGTGCACAGCCTTTTCTTTGTCCATCAACAACCGGTTTAAATGTTCGTTTTCCTCGCTGAGCTGTCCAACATCGTAGGCTTCGGTAAGATCCATCGTATCTAGTCCAGACGTTCTCCAACGCGAATCTGCGTAAACACACGCTTCGGCTGGCATTCCACTGCGTTTGCACGTGCCACAAGTAGGCCGTTGCCTATCACACTTGACTTTGCGCTTTTTGCACAACAAACACGATATTGAGGGCCGGTTGCGCTTACGCTTGATGCGGTCTCTCGGGTCTCCCGACAGCTCCACCAGCTGGTTGTGGCCGTCCACACTGGTGGTGACGAACGAGCCAGTCATTGATCCAGGATAGACGATGTTTCTTAGTTAGCAGAGTGTGGCCTAATACTGGACAAATGGTGAAGAACAGGCAAAATATTGTGTTCGATCCTTAATCTCTCCGTTATTAGTCCTTGCTAAATGGGGGTGATCGAAAACTCCGTACCGAGCGTTCTTATATCCGAAACAGGAAACCCTGGACAGGCCGTAAAATCCGAGTAGCCGGGAGGGGTTACCCTGTCGCGTGCGGCTGAAAAGAAAGCCTTTTTTAACGTCTGGGCCCGTGTAACTGGTGAAAAGGTTAATATGATGACTGTTGTTACGAAAAGGGTTGGTGAAAAGGTATGTGTACCATTTTGTGGCTCTGTGACTGCTCGGAATGGAGATTTTGAGATAAAAAAAAATTGTCCGGTTCCGGTTCCGGTTCCTCTTTGCCAAGACGCAAGCGTTAAGATTGGAGTAACCTGCCAGATGACTTCTTTGACTCTGTTTAGGTGATTTATGGCAAATCTTCGTTGGATCACACATCCTGTCAGCCTGAAACGACCAGTGCACTGGACACTTGCCCAGACCATCAGCCTTGTAATTGGACCATCTAACCGGAGTACTTCCCTTCCATCGCATGCTGTCTTCCCACTCACCAGCTGCTGTGTCCATATCGGTGTATAAAGTATATGTTGGAGCCACTTGCAACTATGAGTCCTCAGATTATTGTGTTTGTTGGCTTCCTCCCCATTTATCATCACTTCAACTGGTCGCAAACCGTCACAATTCCATCCTCTCCCATATTCATATCAATGGTCGTAAACAGATCCAGAAAATTGGTTTCATCCACCCATTCAGATATATCGTATGGTTCATCATTCACACTACTAAACGGAATAACTGACGAGGTCAAACACCCATTGTGATCTCTCAATAACTCAATCATCATCAACTTGGCCTCTGCGGCAGCTTCATCGATTCTGCCCTGGCGCAGATGATCATGCTGCGCTATAAAGCAATGAAATACCAAAATCATCCTGTATAGAACAAAAACCCCATAGTTCTGAAATATTTTACAACGAACCATTCTGCCATACAATTGGCCTAAAAGTTGCAGGTCACTGGCATAATCTCTGATTCCGTTGATATAGACCAAAACAGGCGGATTGGATCCCGGTTCAGCATGGTACATCGCCGACTCCAGTTCCTCTAGTCTGAACCGGTCTAGCTCGTAGAAGGGATCAGCCGTCTGTTTTGGGCGTCCAAATAGCTGACCTGACACACTTGTAAATGCGCAAAGATGGGCAATCATTAAAGCCTTTTGGATGAAGAAGTGGAACTGATTGATGAATACATGACGACGAGCGAGAGAGCCTCTTTGATACACCTGTATCACTTTGTTGATCAGAGTGTACCATAAAACACTCAAATGGCGCGATTTGCTGCAGTAGAAAGCGTGCAAAGCAGTCCACTGGTCGTTTTGATCTGGCGTGAAGTCGTCGCTAATTTTTGGGCGATTGTGATCCATCAACAAAGAACTCGTAAATTCATACAGAGCCGTGGACACCAGAAGAAGTTTCAGCTTGTTGAGCAACATCGCATCGTTTTGGTCTCTCTTGACCACATCATCATGGTCGAATTCCACCAGAGTTGCAAACGACGGCAATTTGCGGGACATGGTATAATCGAGCGCCTCCAAGATCTCTCTCAGCTTGCCCAACGTAGCCACTTCCTTATTTGAATTGAACAGATTAGCAGCACGCTTTATGATAGCCGTAGTGTCTGCCAAACACTCAGGGATATGCTTGTGCGTTTCTGCATTCACGAACTCATCCGAGATCAATGGAGGAGTCCCTATAATGAAGGACGTGAAAGAGTCCATCTCCAAAACACGGGCCCAAAGGGTACACCTGTCGCGTTCAGAGTACACCAGAGGACCTTTTTCAGAGATCACCTTCTTACAAGGAATAGAGGATCGATCTCGGTGCAACCCCAACTGAATTGCCATCACGACTATCAACTGGCCCAGCGGCGTGATGTTTGCCCCGTCACCTCCATCTGATTGTTCTGAGTCGATAAGCTGAGTATCGTACAACAACAGCAGCGAATAAAGAACCGGATATGACTGCTTTTTCATAAAGGAGCCCACTTGCAAGGCAAACGTTGCCAGAGTAAACAGCTTGTCCTCGTCGTCGCGGTAGGCTTCGCTGAAACCAGACTCACCTCCCAAAAAGACAGCCAATCGTATGGCGCAAACCACCACGGCAATCTCGTTGGCCATTACAGATTGCTCCGGCATCGGAATCGATACCGAGCCATCTTCGTTTCTACGGAAGTGCTCTCCAAAGTAGGACCAGAACATTTGCGGCGAAATGTAAGGGTTGTAAATGCCAAAACGCTGCACCGTGAACGCCAGTCGTTCATAACAAACAGCAAAAGACGGCAATTGCTCCTCCAGTCTCTTCACCAGTTCTGGGAGCAATTCTTTGGGAGAAATGAATCTACTGGGAAGCCCAGCAGCAACTTCGAATTCGCGTTTCTGGCGCGAGGCATTAGCCCGTTTCTTCCATGCTGTACGTTCTTTCGATAACAACATATGGAAAGGCATGTACACCTTCTCTAAGATACAATTTCTGCTGGCAAGACAGCGGAACGACGTCGGTCCAAAGAAGTTGATTCGTGAACGCTTCTCCGTCAGGCTGTACAGCCCAACCAGGTCCAGAGGAATATCCTCGATGTTAGGGTTGGTGACTGGCGAAACAGTTGCTGGTGGAGTGAAATTGATCAAACGCTGTAGGCTCGCCACTTGGCTTTTCAAGCTTTCTAGATCCGATCTCATTTTGAGATCTCCCTCTCCTATCATTGTCTTAAGCAGGCTATTCTCCTTCTCTAGACTCCGGAGGTTTCCCTCCAATTGGCGAATCTCCGGACTTTTTACGTGCTCCCAGTTCACACGGTTGTACACGCATTGCGACGACTCAACACCGGCCCTCGCACACGCAGTGCACATGGGCTTTTGCTTGTCGCAGCGTACCTTTCGCTTTCTGCAGAGCACACAAGACATTTGAGGCCGGTTCCTCTTGCGATTGAAACGAGAGGCCGTATCTGGCATCTGCGACTCCGAGGCTTTTGAAGGGTTCATTTTGAGTGAGAAAAAAAGCGAAAAATCTAACAAACTTAAGTGGCAACAAGAGAAGACAAGAGAAGACAAGAGAAGAAAGACGGGTCTTGAACATGAATCATAAAAAAGTGAGCCAGGAAGCAAAGCTCGTGCACCAGCTGTGGGGTTATCTCCGAAACTTGAGTGGTACACTTAATTGGATGGTGTTAACGGTGGGAGTATTTCGCGCTTCGCCACATATAATGGGATGCTTTTTTGTATTGATTTAGTTCATTTTATTAATTTTCCGGCTTGAAACCTCATCAATCATATGCCCAACCATCTTCTCGCGTGACCTCTTGGAAGTTGGAGCGCAACTGTCTTTCGGCCGTAAGATGCGAGGCTTGATGAGCCGCTTATTTCCGTTTATCGGTAGGCTAATAATACAATTGAAAATTTAAGGCCAGCTTGTTAATGATAAGAGACTACTTTCAAGTGCCCAAATTGCACCTCAATTTGGCCGAATTCTTGGTCAATTGCAATGACGAAATTGCCATTATCAGCATTCACGACAGCTATTCATGGAATCCCACCAGAGGTCGCAAGACAATGGCTATGTCTATTCGCAGTCTTCGTGGTGATGTACCTTGCTGCTCTGGATCAAACCATAGTGATCACCGTTATGGCAAAAATTCAGCAGCGGTTCCACACCAAAACTGGCATCGGATGGATCATCAGCGGCTACATGTTGCCTGTGGCTGTTCTGACATTGGTGTGGGGTCGATTGGCATATCTATTCGGTACCAAGAGCGTTATATGTATAGCAGTGGTTGTGTTTGAGATCGGTTCATTAGTGTCAGCCCTATCCATTTCCATGAACATGCTTATAGTCGGCCGAGTTATTGCGGGAATTGGCGGTGGTGGGATCCAAACGGTGGTTTATCTGATATTGAATGACATATCTACCCTCCAAAACCGAGGCATGTTTCTAAACGTGGTGAACATTGCGTATGCTGTCTCTTCAGTTTCGGGCCCATTACTTGGAGGAGCCTTTGGAAATTCATCCAGACTTACCTGGCGATGGTGCTTTTATGTTAATCTGCCAATTGGGGCGTTTGCGCTCATCTGTTTGTTGCTATCATACAGGCCAATAAGTGCTACTAAGAAAATACCCAGCATCTTGAATATGGCTAGAAGTGTTGACCTTATCGGCCTCATCTTGCTAAGCTGTGGTCTCACGTTTTTGCTCTTGGGGCTTTCATTTGTGTGCAATTATCGCGGGGATTCATTTGCTGTTGCTGGTTGTTTCGTCTTGGGTGGAGTATTCACAGTTCTATTCCTGGTCTATGATCTATTTCTCTACAACCCAACGGGTGATCAACAACCATTACTGGCGCTGCAACTTCTAAGACTAACTCCAGTGTACACTGCGGCTTTGACCATGTTTTTTGGGGAAATGGTATTCATCATAACGTGTATAGCCGTTGCCAATGATCTGCAGTATGTTCTGGATCTTTCCGCATGGAAAACGGGTGTCTATTTACTGCCGATGGTGATGAGTGTGGTGGTGTTCTCAACTATGACGGCTATTTTGATGTCCAAAACTCGTTATGTGAAACCTTTTGCTCTGACTGGTGCTCTTTTTTCTTGTTTGGGCGCAGGGTTATTGGTTCATGCCATAGCTGCCTCCTCCAAGCCAAAGCTCCTGGGTCTTCAGGTTTTTGTGGGAATCGGATTTGGTCTCATAATTCAACCAGGCATGACCAGCCCTCAAATTCCAGTCAAAGAGGGACATCCTCAGCTTCTCAACATGGTAACAACTTTCCTTGCCTTTTGCAGAGCTTTGGGAGCTGCAATGGGAGCTGCTTTCGAGACGATCATCTTCACGGCTACAGTTTTGAAGGATGTCAAGATCGCAAAATTGACTGGGATTTCAGAAGACTTGAATGATTTGTTAGCTGCTGTATCGTCGGATTCTTCATCATTTTCTGAAGACGGAAAACGGGTCATTAAAAGTTCTATTGCAGATGGCTATCGATTGGTAATGGTTATAGCTGCCGTGTTTGGTGGAGTCGAGGTTATAAGCTCGATATTCATGGATGGTCATAGAGTTCCTCTTGATGCCGAGTCAGAGTCCCAGACCCGTTTGGAAATATCTGTCGAAGAATCTGAAGCATCCTGATAGTGCTACAATAAAAAGGAGAAGCTTGATTGGCTTGTCTTTCATAGACGATCATATCTGGTGGTATCCAAGCATATTCTTGTATTCTTCATGAAACGTCTAGTGAAATTCGCATTTTATTTTGTTAGGAGGGTCCTGTATGTTTGTTTGTATGATACATTAAGCATTTTGAATCATTCATCCTGGAGCGGATTTTTGAATAAACCTGCTTTTCCAAAAAAAAGCTGGAACTACATGCTTTCGCTCATCAATTGAGTTCGCTTCGTCTTCATTAAAATTATGTTGGTCAGATACCTCTTTCACATACCAAGCAGAATCACACTTCAAAGGAGTCTCGCCAAAACATGCAGCACAATATGCAGCAAAGCAGGCAGTCTGGGGTGCGTTTAGGCGCCGCACATCGCCCGTTAAATAGGCTTACAAGAAGTCAGAAAAATGTCAAAAAATAGTAAAAAAATAATTGAAAAATCCGCTGGCGCGATATGAAGCAAATAGCTAATAAAGAATCTATCAGATTAATGTCATCCTAGATTACCACTTCATTTCATCGCCGGTGTAGCTGTAAAACTTATCGCTAACATCAAGTTCGTCTGTGATGGCCAGAACTCTCTCAGCACTCTTTGCTGGTGTAATGACCTCAATTCCAAGTCCAGCGAAATCAATGTTTTGAGCACCAAGTTTGCCAGCATCAGTTGAGACAGCACCAGGATGAAGGGAAATGACTTTGAAACCATCGTCCTTGGACTCGGCAGCAATGGCCCTAACGAGATAGTTCATGGCAGCCTTGGAAGCACCGTAAGCAGGACAAGGAAGAGGATAGTACTGACTGATAGAACTGGCAATGGTCGAGAGAAACACAAGCTTCTTCTCTTGAGTAGACTTCAACAGCAAAGGACGGAATGCCTTATAGACAATGATTGGGCCCTTAGTGTTCGTTTCAAAGAAACGAGACAAACTGTCAACTTCAAAGTCCTTGACGAGAACGTACTCATCGGCGAGGGCTGCATTGCTAAGCAAAATATCAACGTGACCTTGTTCTTCATCAACAAGCTTAGCAGCCGCCTCAATGGTGTCCTGCTTAGTAACATCGGCCTCCAATGGCTTGAAGTTTGGGTACTTTGCAGCCAACTGGTGCAATTCTTTGGCGGCGCTCAGGTTACGAGCAGTTCCATAGACGACAGTCGATGGTCTAGCGGCAAGTTGGGTGACCAATTCAAGGCCAATTCCACGGTTGGCACCAGTGACGAAGTAAACGGTGTTGGCAGTCATTTTTGTTTTTCAGTAGGTTTGGGGTAAAGTTTGTCTGAGTAGTAGATTTGGTATTTTGCTTTCGCTTATTTGAATGGTTTATTCCAAAAAAATATCCTGACATACAAGGAATATACCCCTGGTTAAATAGCGGTCTTTTTCATTACCTCCGTTATCATATTTGTAACAACTGTTATCAGATTTGTAATAGTTCCCTACAGCGTATTCGGGAGCCCATCGGTAATTACTAAGGAACCAACAATATGCCAGTTGGATCCAATGCAGCTGCATTTACTGTAAACAGCCGTAAACAGCCGGAGACCCTAATAATTGGATCTTACACAATGCTGATTAATATTTTTCTCCGTTAATTTTTGGTCTCTTATCAAAAGCTCGATTCTTTGTCATTACTGATCTCACCGTGATAGACTCCCAAGGCAGTCGATGCCCATGATAGGATCCCATTTCGGGAGCTACCAATGTGTGTTCAACGAAAAGCGGAACCCTTCCGGAATTAGGTAACCTGGCCGAGTTGGTCTAAGGCGCCAGGTTAAGGTCCTGGTCTCTTCGGAGGCGTGAGTTCGAATCTCACGGTTATCATTATTATTCCAATTTTTTTTGGATCCCATCCGGCTAATTCAAAACTTCAATGGCTTTAGTCAATTAATCGAATTGGATCCAGCTCTCTTTGTTTTTAACACCTACTCGCACACATACCTCGGATGTCTGACTTCATACCGTTTCCACACCAGGCTGCTGGTCATCCTGGATCATTACAGAGTGTTGATGGCTCGCTTTTTCTAAAAGCTACTACAAAGCAAGAGATTGCGTTCTATGAAGGTCTTAATGCCCAAGAGGACAATCCAGACACTGATCTCGGGTCCAAGTTGTTGCATTGGACACCAACGTTCATGGGCACCCTCACGCTTGGGGCCACACCAGATGTTGTGAAAAAGGGAAATATCGATGCAGAAATGATGGCTACAGTGCAGTCGCAATCTGGAAGTGTCGATGAGCTTACAAGCAAAGAGTACTTGGTTTTGCGCAACGCGTTGTATGGATACTCGCAGCCTAGTGTGCTGGATGTTAAGCTGGGATCCATACTATACGACGAAAATACTAGTTCTGAGAAGGTTCAGCGACTCAGTGAGGTCAGCAAGAACACCACAAGTGGATCGCTCAATTTCAGGGTGTGTGGGATGAAGATTAGACACAATCAAATTCCGTCTGATCTGGAGGGTGTGAGGATGGATGATTGTACTTCTCTGTTAAAGGAAGAAGGTTCAGATATAATAACGTTCGACAAGACTTTTGGAAGGTCATTGACCAATGAGACGGTTACCAAGGGCCTGGGGCTATTTTTCAGACACAATCGGTTGCCAGTGAATGTTCAGCAAAAGATACTGGAAATCTTTCATTTGCGATTGCAAATACTCTACAATTGTTTGCTGGACGAAGAGGTTCGGATCCGATCCGGGAGCTTGTTTTTTGTGTTTGAGAATGATTTGAGTCGATGGGAACAACTTGAGTATGATGATCCTGTTATTGAGGAGGAGTTTTGGGAGGAGGAGGATGATGATGATGATGATGATGAAAATAAAACACCAGTTGCCAGACTTAGTGCCTTAAAGGTGATTGACTTTGCCCATTCCAAGTTTGTTCCGGGAAAAGGATATGACGAGAATGTGGTGAAAGGAGTGGAGAATCTGATGAGTTGTTTTGAGCGGTTGATAAGGGAAGCTGAAAAATCCGAATCCACGAGGACCCTGTGAACTTACCATTGAAGCAGTTTCCTGACCAACCAGAGTAAAGCTAAAAACGCCGAGGGATTTGCTAATAGTTCACCCTAGAGCAAAATAGTTATGAATGTGGAAGGGAATTTATTGTGGCTAAGAAATGGTGAAAGGTCTTCGGTCAAGAGGTGAGAAGATGAACTGAACTACAAATGAATAGATGTTCATGCTGGGAATACTGGAACGTAAAGGAATTTCTGGGCAATTTTGGACATCGCCGGACATTGTTCAATTCTAGAGCCACAAAGGTATGATAAGTGTGAAATATTTCACCTCACACTGTCATTGACTTCTGTGACCATCCGCATGAACTTGGCATACGACGTGATACAAAGAGACTGTATTGAGTAACCCGAGGAAACCACTGAAAACCCAGCGAAACGCACTCACACTAATCTCAATTGAATCAATTGTTTCCCGCAAAAGCTCCGTGAATTTTCGGGGTATGCTGAGCCAAAGTTCATACAAACAAACATTAGACTTCACTTGGTGAACCGCTAATAGGCAGAAGAGCCGAGGCTATCAGACGCAGTCAGAGCCAGAACCCAAGAACCTAAATCCAAAACTACAAACGAGAGAAAGAGAGAGTGTGTGTGCGTGTTTCAAAACATATCACGAATCATTTCCTAACATTCTGAAACAACATTCTACGAAAAAACCCTACAGAAAACCCTACAACCTTCCAGGGTCGACCCACTAGTTGTGCCGAATGTTTCATACTGCGCCTCAATTGGTCTGACATTATTCCTCGGTCAATTGCCACCAATTGCTGCCCCTTCACCGCCAATTTCCACTAATAAAACTAATATGCATTGCCCAGTCAAACCACCCAACCTAAAATCACCCACCCGAGGCTCTTGAATTGGTCTAATTAAAGAAACACGCCAAAACTCCGCAAAGGGGCTTGAAATTGAAGCGGCGGCGCGGTCTACAGTTTTTTGGTTGATACACACCACTTTTCAATCTAACCCTTTAGCGATCGTTCAGGGAAAACCGGAACTTTGCGTCAAACCATTGCTCCGACCATCAGACTTTTGTGCACTTTAAAACGCTGTAAAAGCCGCCGTTATCATGAGCAACTACGGGAATGATGTATGTGTTATATTTTGTTTGATTGAGCCGAGGCGGATAATACTGGAGCTGAGGGTGCGCAAGCGCGCAGACGCCCGGGTTGAACCGAGGAAACAATTTTTGTGTTGTTAATTTGCGACGTGAGACTCGGTGTTCCTGGAGTAGAGCGTCGCCAATTTATTTGTTGGATTGAATACTAACTTATTATCTCCAGTATGGCAACCCGTACGCGGATTCCGCTTACGAGATGGACGGGTACCGTGGAGACGACAACGCTACGTTCATGAACGAGGTTTCCAAGGTCAAAAACGGGTTCGAAAACTACAAAGAGCTCATCCAGCTTATCGATCAAAGACAGAGCAGTTTGGTGACCGAGTTCAGCTCAGACAGAACACAGGTGTTGAAGCAGCAGATTAACAATCTGTCCAGCGAGGCCTCGGCCACGCAGCAAAAGCTGAAACAGGAGGTCAAGGGCTTGTTCAAGCTTGCAGGAACTGACGAGACCAAGCAGCAGCATGCAAAGTCGTGCCAGAACACTTTCCTCGGTTTAATCCAGGAGTTTCTGAGGGTCGAGGACAAGTACAAGCAACAGAACCTGAACCAGGCCGAAAGAAGATACAGAATCGTCAACCCAGATGCGTCCGAGCAAGAGGTTGAGACGTTTGTCAACGAAATGGGCAGTGACCAGATTTTCGCAGACGCTTTGCTCACCAACAGAAGAGGAGAGGCCACTGCCGTGTTGCAGGAGGTGCAAACCAGACAACAAGAGATGCAAAAAGCTGAGAAGATGGCTGCTGAGTTGTCGCGCTTGTTCGAAGACATGCAATTGCTGGTTGTAGAGCAAAATGAGGTCATTGAAGCCGTGGGCGTTTCCGTCAAGGCTGCGCAGAAGGATATCCAATCCGGAATCAAGAATGTTGACGAAGCCGCCATTTCTGCTAGAAAGGCCAGAAGGAAGAAGTGCTGGATCTTCTGGATTGTGGTGATTATCCTCTGTGTCATTATTGCTGCTGTTGTTGGTGGTGTCGTTGGTTCCATCAAGAACTAGGTCCTGAAAGGCTGACCAACTGTGAGGGCTTTTGAAGGTACGAAAAAGTGCTTCAAGCCTCTCCAAACGCTCTACAAGAACACCAACAGTCTTCCTCGTCGTTACTAATATCCTTTGTAACTCTTATATTAACCTTTTTCTATGCTACAATGGGGCGACAGACAACGACGACCCCTGTTACATGGCGTGTTATCTGCCACACGCCGTCTGCAAAAATGTAGGAAAGTGATTAAAGTCCCAAAGCGGTATGATTCAAACCTAAATCGGGGTGGAGTTTTCCTGAGCCGAAAATCGGCGTTTTTCTTCCAACGCTAAAGTGTTCTCGTAAACCACGTTTTAACCAAGCCGTCAGAAACAGCTTGGGGCGAATGAGAAGGCATAAGCATTGGGTGTCACTACGAATGGGATAGGAGAGAATAAAAATGTAGATTATTATGGAACAATCATACGAAAAGCGGAAAAATATTGATGAAGAAGAAAAAGAAGAAGGAGACATAGAGAAAGGTATATACAGTCTCGAAGGGTTCAGCAGAAGTTGAATTTTTCACCCTTCGTAAATGGGATGCCTTCTGTAACATCATGTATTGTTCCCGGTATTCCGGGGATTCCCAACACCCAACAGAGAAAATCGCGATGAGATAATACAAACGATTAAAGCTTGCACGTATCCTTAGTCTTCAACGCTTGTTCTCTTTGATTGTCATCTAGACGTTTTTTTGTTTAATTTAATCACAAAATGCGTCCAGAAATCGAACAAGAGCTGTCGCATATTTTGCTGACTGAGCTTTTGGCCTACCAATTTGCGTCTCCAGTGAGATGGTAAGTACCCTGGCTTTTCGTGTGCTCAAAGAGCTCAAAAATCAATGACAAGGAAAACTTTGACTAACGCTCGCCCAGGATTGAAACCCAAGATGTTTTCCTCAAGGATTTCAACACAGAAAGAGTTGTGGAGATTGGACCCTCGCCCACCCTTGCCGGAATGGCCTCTAGAACCATTAAGGCCAAGTACGAGTCTTACGATGCTGCCCTTTCTTTGCAAAGACAGGTCCTGTGTTACTCCAAGGACACCAAGGAGATCTATTACACTCCAGACCCTGTTGATATTGCTCCACCGGCTGCTGAGTCATCCGAGGCCCCAGCTCCAGTTGCAGCTGCCGCTTCTGCTCCGGTCGCGGCTGTCGCTGCTGCTCCAGCTCCAGCTCCAGCTGGCCCAGTAGCTGAAATTCCCGACGAGCCGGTCAAGGCGTCGCTTTTGTTGCACGTTTTGGTTGCGCAGAAGCTCAAGAAGCCACTTGACGGTGTGTCGATGTCCAAGGCCATCAAGGACCTGGTCGGTGGTAAGTCCACAGTCCAGAACGAAATTCTCGGTGACTTGGGTAAAGAATTCGGCTCCACCCCAGAGAAACCAGAAGACACTCCTCTTTCTGAGCTCGCAGACCAATTCCAGGAGACCTTTGCCGGCTCTTTGGGTAAGCAATCTTCTTCTTTGATTGCTAGATTGATGTCTTCCAAGATGCCTGGTGGATTTTCCGTCACCACTGGTAGAAAGTACTTGCAATCGCAGTGGGGCCTGGGTGCCGGAAGACAGGATGGTGTCCTATTGGTCGCCTTAACGATGGAGCCAGCTGCTCGTCTTGGTAGTGAGCCTGAAGCGAAGGCTTTCCTCGACAGTTGTGCTCAGAAATACGCTTCTATTGCTGGTATTTCCCTCACTCAGGTTTCCGCAGGAGGTTCTGCTGGTGGTGCTGGTGGTGCTGTGGTTGATTCTGCTGCCTTGGAGGAGATCACCAAGGAGAACAAGCAGATGGCTCGTCAGCAGCTCGAGGTTTTGGCCAGATACCTCAACTTGGACCTCAAGAAGGGTGACAAGTCTCTTATAAAGGAGAAAGAGGCCTCTCAGGTCTTGCAGGCAGAGTTGGATCTCTGGGCTGAAGAGCATGGTGAGTTCTATGCTTCTGGAATCAAGCCAGTCTTCTCTCCTCTGAAGGCCAGAACTTATGATTCGTACTGGAATTGGGCTCGTCAGGATGCCCTTTCTATGTACTACGATATCATTTTTGGAAAGCTTACCAGTGTTGATCGTGAAACTGTTTCTCAATGTATCCAAATCATGAATCGTGCCAGTCCAACCTTGCTGAAGTTCATGCAATACCACATTGATCACACTCCTCAAGCCAAGGGTGAGACCTATGAATTGGCCAAGAAGCTGGGTCAGCAGCTGATTGACAACTGCCACCAGGTTCTCCACTCAGATCCCGTTTACAAGGATATCTCGTACCCAACCGGACCAAAGACAACTGTCGATGCTAAGGGCAACATCGTCTATGACGAGATCAACAGACCCGCTATCAGAAAGCTGGAACAGTATGTTCACGAGATGGCTGTTGGATGTGATTTGACCAGAGTGCCTCAGCCAACGATTCAGGATGATCTGGCCAGAATCTACAAGGCCATCACCAAACAGGCTTCTGTGGAGACCAAATTAGAGTTCAAAAAGCTGTACTCTGAGCTTTTGGAGTTTGTCGATAAGTCCAAGGAGATTGAGGTTTCTAAGTCTGCTAAGGCTGTTTTGGGCGAGGACTCTCAATCTGTTTCCTCCGAAGAAGATGATGAGATTGCTTCGTTACCAACTACTTCTTCTATCATTGAGCCAGTTTCCTCCATCATCCCTCCGGAAACCATTCCATTCTTGCACATGAAGAAGAAGACCAAGATGGGTGACTGGGTCTACGACAGATCCAGTACTGCTCAGTTCTTGGACGGCCTTGAAAGAGGTGCAGTCAACGGTATCTCGTTTAAGAACAAGTATGTCCTTTTGACTGGAGCTGGTGCTGGTTCCATCGGTGCTGAAGTCTTGCAAGGTCTGATTTCGGGAGGTGCTAAGGTCATTGTCACCACATCGAGATATTCCAAGCAAGTCACTGAATACTACCAGTCGATGTACTCCCGTTATGGTGCTGCTGGCTCGACCGTCATTGTGGTTCCTTTCAACCAGGGTTCCAAGCAAGACGTTGAAGCATTGATTAAGTTCATTTACGACGATGTCAAGCAGGGTGGTCTTGGCTGGGATTTGGATGCCATCATCCCATTTGCTGCTATTCCAGAGCAAGGCATCGAACTTGATGGAATTGGTTCTAAGTCTGAATTAGCTCACAGAATCATGCTCACCAACTTGATGCGCCTTCTCGGTGAGGTCAAGAAGCAAAAGGTTGCCAGAGACATCAACACCCGTCCAGCCCAGGTTGTCTTGCCTCTTTCGCCAAACCACGGAACCTTCGGTTCCGACGGTTTGTACTCAGAGTCCAAGCTCGGTCTTGAAACTTTGTTCAACAGATGGTTTTCCGAATCGTGGGGTCAACAGCTCACCATTTGCGGTGCCATTATTGGCTGGACCAGAGGTACTGGTCTGATGTCTGCTAACAACATCATTGCTCAAGGCATTGAGTCTTTGGGTGTTCGTACTTTCTCCCAGAAGGAGATGGCCTTCAACATCCTGGGTCTTTTGACCAACGAAGTCACTCAAATGTGTCAAGATGCTCCTGTTATGGCTGATCTCAATGGTGGCCTTCATTTCATTGAGAACTTGCGTGAATTCACCAGCAAGTTGAGAACCGATCTCTACGAGACCTCAGATGTCAGAAGGGCTGTTTCACTTGAGTCTTCGATGGACTTCAAGGTTGTCAACGGTGAACAATCTGACTCCCCATACACCAAGGCTCAAATCCAGCCAAGAGCTAACATGCAATTTGATTTCCCAGAACTCAAACCTTACAAGGATGTCAAGGCTGCCTCTCCTGAGTTGGAAGGCCTGTTGGACTTGGAGAGAGTCATTGTGGTTACCGGTTTCTCCGAAGTTGGTCCTTGGGGTAACTCTAGAACCAGATGGGAGATGGAAGCACACGGAGAGTTCTCCCTTGAGGGTTGTCTTGAGATGGCCTGGATCATGGGTTACATCAAGTACCATAATGGTAACTTGAAGGGTAAGCCTTACACCGGATGGGTCGATGCCAAGACTGGCACTCCAGTTGACGATAAGGACATCAAGGCCAAGTATGAGGAGGAGATCCTGGCTCACTCTGGTATCAGATTGATTGAGCCTGAGCTTTTCAATGGATACGATCCAAATAAGAAGGAGCTCATCCAAGAGGTTGTGATCCAACACGATTTGGAGTCATTTGAAACCGACAAGACAACTGCAGAATCGTACAAATACAAGCACGGTGAATTTGTTGAAGTTTTTGAGGTTGAAGGATCCGAGGAGTATTCCGTCAGGTTCTTGAAGGGTGCCAAATTGTACGTTCCAAAAGCCTTGCGCTTTGACCGTCTCGTTGCTGGTCAAATCCCAACCGGTTGGGACGCCAAACGTTACGGTATTGCTGATGATGTTATCTCGCAAGTTGATCCAATCACTCTGTTTGTTTTGGTTTCCACCGTGGAAGCTCTGCTTTCTGCTGGTGTGACTGACCCGTACGAGTTCTACAAGTACGTGCATGTTTCTGAGGTCGGTAACTGTTCTGGTTCCGGTATGGGAGGTGTTACCGCTTTGCGTGGAATGTTCAAGCACCGTTACCAGGACCAACCTGTTCAGAACGATATCCTCCAAGAATCGTTCATCAACACCATGGCTGCGTGGGTTAACATGTTGTTGTTGTCCTCATCTGGTCCAATCAAGACGCCAGTTGGAGCCTGTGCCACTGCCATTGAGTCTGTTGATTCTGGTGTGGAGACTATTTTGTCTGGTAAGGCCAAGATCTGTATTGTAGGTGGATACGACGATTTCCAAGAGGAGGGTTCCTACGAATTCGCCAACATGAACGCCACCTCCAACGCTGTTGATGAGTTTGCGCACGGAAGAACTCCATCTGAGATGTCCCGTCCTGCTACCACCTCGCGTAATGGTTTCATGGAAGCCCAAGGTTCTGGTATTCAAGTCATCATGACTGCTGATCTTGCCCTGAAGATGGGTGTTCCAATCTACGCAATCGTTGCCATGACCGCAACTGCTACCGACAAGATTGGTCGTTCTGTTCCAGCTCCTGGTAAGGGTATTTTGACCACTGCTCGTGAGCACCATGGCGATCTCAAGTACGCAAACCGTACCTCTGACATTAAGTACCGTTCCAGACAGTTGCGTATCCGTCAAAAACAGATCTCGCAATGGACTGAGTCCGAACTTGAGTATCTTAAGGAAGAAGCTGCTTCTTTGAAGGCTACCGACAAAGCTTTCTCTGAGTCGACTTTCTTTGCTGAGCGCTCGGAGCAGATCCAGAGAGAAGCCACTAAGCAGCTCAAGGATGCTCAAAGACAATGGGGTAACGAGTTCTGGAAGAACGATCCAACCATGGCTCCTTTGCGTGGAGCTCTTGCGACTTTCAACCTGACAATTGATGACCTGGGAGTTGCCTCGTTCCACGGAACTTCCACCAAGGCCAACGACAAGAATGAATCTGCTACTGTAGACAAGATGATGAGACACTTGGGCCGTACCGAGGGAAACCCTGTCTTTGGTGTCTTCCAGAAGTTCTTGACTGGTCATCCAAAGGGTGCTGCTGGTGCCTGGATGTTGAACGGAGCTATCCAAATCTTGCAAACTGGTTTGGTTCCTGGTAACAGAAACGCTGATAACGTTGACAAGATTCTTGAGGACTTCGAGTACGTCTTGTTCCCATCCAGAAGTATCCAGACCGATGGAATTAAGGCTGTTTCTGTGACCTCCTTTGGTTTCGGCCAGAAGGGTGGTCAGGCCATTGTCGTTCACCCAGACTATCTGTATGCTGCCTTGAGCGAGCACGAATACTCTGCTTATGCCGCCAAGGTCAACCAGAGATACAAGCGTTCTTACAGATACATGCACAACGCTATCATCAGAAACACTATGTTTGTGGCCAAGGATAAGGCTCCATACTCAGACGAATTGGAGCAGCCAGTCTACTTGGATCCATTGGCACGTGTTGAGGCCGGACGCGATTCCAAGTTGGTCTTCTCTAACAAGGGTGTTCAGAAATCGAGCACTTATGTCAGTGAAACCGCGACTGCCACTGCCAAGGCGTTGTCAGAGGTTGAGTCCAGCGAGAAAGGTGTTGGTGTTGATGTTGAGCTGATTTCTTCGATCAACCTCTCCAATGCCACTTTCGTCGAGCGTAACTTCACTGCTGGTGAGGTTGCCTATTGTGAAAACGCTCCTTCTCCAGCTTCCTCTTTCACTGGAACTTGGTCTGCAAAGGAGGCCGTTTTCAAGGCTCTGCAAGTGGAAAGCAACGGCGCAGGTGCCCCATTGAAGGATATCGAGATTGTCCGCGATGCCAAAGGAGCCCCTCAGGTTGTCTTGGGTGGAGCTGCCAAGGTTGCTGCCGACAAGGCTGGTGTCAAGTCCGTGAAGGTTTCGATCTCGCATAATGATGTTCAAGCCGTTGCAGTTGCGATCAGCCAGTTCTGAGTCAAGACTGTTGAGTTTGTCGTTTTCGTCCTATTCGAGTTAACATAAGCATATTGTTATTTTCAACTGTATCGGTAGTAACGATGAAAGCAAGAGTATATAAAAACAAAATTGTAGCAAATATGAATATCAGGCACTAATAGCAAGAACACTTATAATAGAATACAAACAGCGTAAAGCACAAGGAGAGAAAAAAGAGCGCCGTACGTTTAAACATCCGTCCAAATAGCAAAACCGAAAATAAAACCCAAACAGAGTGACACCAGGATTCATATATCATAGAACAGGGAAATCAGAGAAAGCGATTTCCTTGGAGCTTCCGTCAGACCGCCTTCAGATCCATCAGAACCATGGCAGCCATCTCGTCATCCTTGATTCCGTTCTTGTGATCCGAGGTGTCTACCAGAAGCGGCGTTGGAGGTGTCAAAGCAGAGGCTCTTCTCAAGCTCGCAGCACCTATCGATTCCCAGTCTTCTTCATCCGTCTCCGAATGTGCTCCACTGTTGCTGGCAGAGTACACGTTTTCGGTGGAAGACACCTTGTTGATGGCGATGTTGCTCACCGAATCGTGCATTGTCAGTGGGTCAGTATTTGGTGAAATGTTCGTCCGTAAAAAGGATTGTCTCGAAAGCGAAGAGGCATTGTTGAAAGAAGCCCTTGGCCTTCTTCTAGAGACGATGCTTTCCGGAACAGAAGCGGCATCCAGACCGCCCTCGATTGAGTTGCCGTCCAGAGCGGCCTCAATTGTCTGGCTGTTGAAAGAAGCCCGTGGTTTTCTGGGTTTCATAATACCGCCAAACGAAGGACGGCGATGGGTGGAAGTCACAGAGTTGCTGCGGATATACGATTTGCCATCGGAGTCATCGTTATCAAACGCAAACATGCCTCCGTCTTCCTCGTAGCCATCGCCATCGCCATCGTCGAATTCGAGTCCCTCCTCATCGGACGACGACTCAATGGCTTCATCGAGCGAAATCTGTCTGCCCCTAAAGGAGTTTCTCAGACTCTGGATTGGGTTCAGACTAGGAGAAACCGGCAATTTCGCGTTGTGTGGATCAGTAGCCGGGTTCGTAATAGACTCCCTTCTTGACCACGAATTGGAGGCAGAAGCAGATGCGGAAACCGCAAAAGACATTGCCGAACGTGGAGATACGAGTGAGACGTCGTCAACGTTGGAATGACGTTTCTTGATCGACTTTGGTGCACTTCTGGAGAGCGATTCACCAAAAGACGAGTTCGCAGAAGGAGGGCTAGTCGAAAGCGCCTGTTTCGAGTTTCTTAGTCTAACCTCCTCTTCACTAACTTTGCGGGCTTCCCATTGACCCCAGCCGATCTTCTCAAAAACACACCCGGTGATTGGGTCTCCCAACTCCAAAGCAGAGATGATTAGTCTTCTCTGTTTTGACAGCGACAAACTGGAGAACCCATTGATTTGCGAGGCAAGATGCCCGGTGATGTGTCTTATTGGCAAAGGGCCCTGTTTCAGTAGTAAACCCGCGATTCTGTTCGGGGTGACTCTAGCCGCAGCCGCCAGTCCTTCGGGTGAGGAAGTAGACAACAGAGAGTGAGCCAGTTTCGAATGGTCGTCGCCGGTTGGCGAAGATCTCATCTTTCTCGGTTTCTTCTGGGAAAGCTTATGGGCCTCCGAGGGAATGTGGCCTTCTGGCCCGGGTGAGGTGGATTCCGCAAAGCGTAGAGCCAAATCAGACGTAGTCTCCGGGTCGGCCGAGTAGAAAGTTGGAGATGCCGTGGTCATTGTAATGGAGTCGAAAAATGAGAGGATAGAAAGTGAAAAATTGTTGAACTAGTCAAATTCTCAAACTTCCCGTTTCAGCTGCTTGTTTTGAGAAATATTGGTGGAATTGTGAGTGGTGACAAATCTGTCAACTCGCTAAATTGCCAACTTCAGATCACCAAATCTCAATTTCAACAAAACTAGGAGCTTCAATCAATTTTGCCAATTCACTCAGATGATTGGAAATGGAACTGTAAGCTCTCTGAAATTGTAGTTGAAGAGTAAGGTTCTGATTGGTTGTGATGGTTTTGTCAATTTGTCAACCGCGATTGTCAACTAGTAGTAATCGACTTGCAATTATCAACCAGCCGTAAATTGAAGAATCCAAAAGGAAAAAAAATGATATGCAATCACCAAAGTGTAGTATTCTTCGATGTTCTTCGATGTTATTTCGTCTTTTTCAGTATGTTTGTCCTTTTCCAAACAGAATATCAAGTGTGGATGACGCGCTTAAAACTTCAAAGACGCCAAAATACGTGGAGATAGTAGCCACGTGATCGAGAATGTCTTTGATACTTTGTTTGGCTTAGCAGAGTGAAGTTTCAACGTATTTCTCTTGCTTTGAAGAAGAAAAACAAAGAAGAAAGAAAAAACCACAACACTTCAAACAAGACCTACAACACAGATGACGACTAAGCTTCTCCGGTGCCTCAGTGTGTCCCCATGTGTAGAGGGGCTGGAAACGGATGTCGGAAATGGTTGAGGTCGGTTATATCCGACCGCGATAGGAGCCTCCACCAAGAGACAGAACTACTCCGAAAAAAGTGTGGAACGTGTGGATCAACGTTAGCTATGATGGCAATATAGGAAGAGCAATATTTTTGGGAAGTTGATGAATGGTGGTTTTCAAAAACCATGATCTTCATATGTTTCTCCTCAACCTGAGTAGCAAAAGTTAAATCATCTGTTGGGTCCAATGGTGGCCACGCCAGAGTCCCCCCGTTACCGTCTCAACTGACAATCCTCGATAGCGTTGACTCATGTCCGGATACTATTTTCCGAACAATTTTAACGAAACATGAAACCTTCTGTTTCTCATTCTCCAGTGGAGTTGTTTTTCTGTAAACTGAAACCACGCTATTCTTGAAGACACTGTATTAAAATCCGGCTTGTTGTCTTACTACAAGACAAATGGAAATTTTACAACCGGTCCCCAACCTCTGGAGTCACAATCATATGCTGATCCTCCCATCAACCGGATATCCAACAATAGCATTTCTACTCTCGGAAGCCTGACGTAATCAGTCGTACTTAACCCAATCCGTCTAGAAGAGGCGTGACGTTCTGGGGCAACGCAACTTTCACCGGTAGTCACTCTCCATGACCGCACTTCCAGAAACTTCTAAAAATACCCGGAAACATTTCAAAACGCTTATCCCGGAATGACCCGGTGGGCCCTGTGATGGGGTTTCCAGCATTGATATTGACTTGATGCCCGTAGCATACGTGCCAAGCGAATCCGGGGTGGTTTGACATGTCTCGAGGTTTGGGACAAAAATATTAGCCTTTGCCTTACTGCTTAATTGCCTTAAACTATCTCGTAGTCAGCTGCGATTCCAACTTGTCAATTTCCACACACTCAAACGCAAACCTTCAGCTTGTCAAATCATTTGTCGATATTCATGCGACGGATATGCGCTATTCTTCCGGGGTGGCCGGGGAGTGTGATAATTTTAGCAGTTTGTGGGGTTATACTGGAATTACAATATTTGACAAGGCTTTGTTTAGTAACTCCACATCGGTCTTGATATAGTTTGAAATTTGTCTAAGCTCAGAGGTACATCTTTGTGTATCTGAAATGATTCTCAATAAATCCCCGGTGTTCGATGCATGCGGCTCGAGCTTCACGCGTGTTTAAAGCTGCAGCAAAAAATAACCATAATTCGCCTCAAACCACTATAATAAATTTGATAAAAACTTGAATCTCAGAACACCTCAATGGTTATGCATTACTGCAAAATAATCGTCAAATTTAGAAAGAAAAATTGGCTTCCAACGTCATGGCTGATGAGAAACCGCAAGTACATCTCCTACAGCTATGCTGCAACGTCTACAAGTCATATCAAAGAGCTATTTTTTTATTCCCGAAGGCATTCATACAAGCTCATTCGCTCGTCTGTCACGTCCTCACCTACAAAGCTGGAAAGGCAGCCTCGTTGAGCTTTTGGGCAGGAGCTCTAGTCTCTCTGGACTCACCTCTTGGGGCTCTGGCAGCACCTCTTCCTCTGGCACCGCCTCTGGCACCCTTGGTGGAGTCACCTCTTGGAGGTCTAGACTCTCTTGGAGGTCTAGTGGACTCAGCTCTAGGAGCACCACCTCTGGACGAGCCTCTGGCACCGCCTCTTCCTCTGGTGGCTCCCGATCTTGGAGGTGGAACCTCATCGGCAAAAACAGCATCAAATTCAACAATGTTCTTGACCTTTCTGGCCTTCTCTCTTTGCTTCTTGGAAGCGGTGGCTGGAGCAAACTCCTCTTGTGCCTTGATCTCGGTCTTTTCAGCATCAGTCTCGACTTGGCGAACAGCTCTGGTGGTACCTCCAAGCGATTCCTGCGCGAGCTTCACTTCAGCAAGGTACTCCTCAAGAGACTTGGCTGGAACGGCCTCTTCCTCGGCCTCCTCAGCATCTTCCTCAGCGATCTTTTCGCCGGCAAGCTCGTCGTCAAGTTCATCAGCGTCATCACCCCATCCAGCCTTCTCCTTTCTGGCGGAGTCGGTTTTGCCGGTCTGTTGGCGAGTGAGCTTGGACTTCTGGGTGCGGCGTTCGGTAGAGGCAGGCGCACTAACTTTGTCGTTCTCGTTCTTGACCTTGATAGCGCCTTCGTTACCCTTCAATGGGGCCTTCTTTTTGGCACGGGACTTATCAGCAGATGGAGGAGGAACGTCTGCCTTCTTCGAGGAGGTGGACTTCTTGACCACTTCCTTGGTGGCCAAGAGTTCGGGGCCCTCCTCGTCGTTGCCGAGTAGGACAAAAAGGTTCTAAAAAAGGTTAGTATGTGCAACTTGAGATTTTAATTGGAATTCATGCAAAAACGACCAATTCAGAGAAATTACCTGGCAAGCTTGAGCAAAATGGAACAAAATAGAGCAAAAGTCACATTCATACCATAATATGGACACCCTGTAGTGATATTTTGCCACAACTCAACCTAGACGGGGTTGATATCGATACAAAAGTATGATTGTACGTTTGTGATTCTCCTGGTTCAAAAATTTCACTCTTTGTGACAGAGATTGACCAAAAAAGGCCCCAATTTTCAGCTCCATTCAACCAAGTGGGGAGACGCTCAAGCTTAGATCCCTGCGCCAGCACTTCTTTGAACCGAACAAGCCGTTTTTTTGTCCATAATACGGAAAGCTGAATAAACCAATCTAAATGTGCAATTCACTTACCTTGTTGTTCATATTTGAGTGTTTTAAAGATGTGCTCCAGAACGATAACTGACACTCTCAGTTCAACGTCCAAATTCGATTTTTTCACGAAGCCGGCGAATTGGGAGGCGCACTATAATGTATATATGGTCACGGTGGGGCCTATAGATGTGTAAATTCAAGCACGGCTACAGCATTAGGAGTTGGTGAACTTTTGCGGTTCTAATATAGAACTAATGATATATAAGGGGGTTGAAAGATGGTAAAAAAGGGGTGTAGACAGTCAATAGTACAGAACAGACATTGTGGAACATGTGGCTACCACAGATTGCTCATTTTTCGTCAGCATTGGGTGGTGAGTTCGAGCTTCGTACATATTTGGTAGGCATTATGGCGAAGACAGAATCATATTTGGAGGTTTTGTAGAGAGAGGCTCACATCTTCAAAGCCGACCTCTCTAACTTTCTTCTTTCTTGGACTCCTGACCACTCAAGTAAACGTCACCAACACGAACCAAAAACAGCCTCATGGCAGTCCTCAACTCGGCTGGAAGACTCTTGTCAAACATCTGCATCACTAGGTCATACATAGTGGGTGCGTTCTTGAGGAAATCTTGTTCGTCAAGTTCAACATAACCCTGCAAAATCTCCACGACGACTGGCCTCCAGCTGTTAATGTTTCTCAACTGGGTGACATCCTCCAAAGCAACGTATCTCTCGATGATTCCAGAGCACATTGGGAGCAGCGTGGCCGCAATATGTTCCTTCTGCTTTGGACCAGTTTTCTCCGGGTCTGTGTAGAGTCTGAGCATGATCGCGATGTAGACAGCCGAAGAACTCGTCTCCTGCTTCAGCAAGTTGGGCAACCTCTCGATGATGCCGGCATTCCATAGGCGAACACGCAAGTTGTAGTCATCATTGAATTCGCGCGCAAACCGGTAGCTTCTTTCCAACAATCCGGCCAATCTGATCAGGTTGTCCACTGGGATTGTCTCGTAGAGCTCGCCGTCCTCAAAGAGTTCTGCCAAAGTCTCGATCATAAGTAACTGTAACACACACTTCACGACAATCGTAGACTTCTCCTTGGTCTTCTGAAGACGTTCTTCTTCCTGGGCAGATTGCTTTTGCGAGTTGTATGCTGGTGATGATACATTCATCTCCTCGGCACTGAAATCAAGCCCGTTCTCAGCCTCGGAAGCTGACGCTTCAACATTTTCGGAACCTGCCTCAACAGCCAGTGCCGGAACTGTTCCATTATTCAATGGGTCAGCCTTGAACAACTCTTTTGCAGTCGTGTGCTCAAACAACTCATCAAAAGACCCGTTGATCTTATCCCAATGGTCCTGAGTGAACTTTCCCATGTTTTGAGTGATCAATTGTTGTAAGCACGATCTGCCAATCCGGGCAATGGTGTCGTTTTCCTGGCAAATACATGAAACCAGTAGCTTCAAATACCCATCAATCATCCGATTCAAAGTGTCGAAGTAATGAGCAAAGAGAGCTATCATATTTCTCAAAGCCTGGATCAGGGTGGTCGATAACCAAACCGACATGTCATCTTGACTGTCGAATTGGTTAATCTCCCAGTGAGTGGAAAGGACCCCAAAGATAGGAAAGAGGAGCAAATTGCATATTTTGTCCCAAAATTCAGGCTGGAAATGGCCTCCATATTGGACTAAGGTGTCAAACATGAAATTCAGTGCTCTAGAACGAACCTCCAGGTCGTCTCCAGTCATGATGACGTCGTGGAAACTAAATAGAACTGGGAACCACATTTTGTCAAGGAAGTCTTCGGTGACGAAGATCACGCCATTCTTATCATCCCCGTCGTTTGAGGTTCTTTTTTCGTCTGACACGGCAGTCTTCCCAGGCAAAGTTAACCCTACCACTTTTTTCACCAGCCTCTTCAGCTCCTGAAGTGCCTGCAACGAGGTCTTCTGGAACCGCTGGTTCTTCGCAAACTCGGTCAAACATACCACTAAATTTGTAAAAGCACCCTGGTTGAAAACAGAGTCAAAATGGTGATTGGTGATGTCACTCGCGAATCCAAATCCCTTGGTCACAAGACCTTCGTCAGTGAGCTTGGCATCATCTGTTAGAATATCAAAAACGGTGACCCATCCTGACCTCACTTGGTCGCCTCTCTTTTGAACCAAATACTGGACACAGTCGAGTACCATATCCTTCACAGAAATCTCCTGGTTGTTGGCAATTATGTATTCAAAGGGCTTCAAGAACTCCTTTTGAAACTTGAAATGCGACAATTCGTCCAGCTCGAAGAACCGTTGCGAAAGCTGTCTTAGTGAGTCTAAAGCAAAGAAGGCAACGCGAATGTTCGAATGACATCCAAACCTGTTGAACTTTTCACCCATAACAGCCCAGATTGCAGACCATTGAACACGAATACGTCCCATGTTGTAGTAGCAAACGTCCACCATCTTCTGGAGCGAGAACATTCTCGGATGTTCGCTCTGTCCCGAAGATTCGATCTCTTCCCATGCCACATCCGTCAGAGCCTGGACAAAATCAGTGATTCCATCACCAACTATGTCGGAACTATGTGTAAAAACCTTATCCATTGCCACGTCCAAGTTGGTGGACACAATCATGGACAGGATCTCTGGATTCAACTTCTGGTTCTGGTGGTGGTGGTACGCCTGCTCAGCTAATGTGGATTTCTTTGTACCGATACTTGCAAGAGCGGCAAAGAAACCATTTTGCTGAGACGATCTCGAACTGTCCACTGAATCTCTGTTTGCTACGCGTGCATTGGCCACATCGGGAACAACTCCGGAATCCACTCCAGTAGCTAGCAGTTTCAACCTTTCCATCTGCGAAATCGACACCAAAACATCTTTCCAGGACGATTTCAAAGCATGGCCCTCGGAAACTGCAACCTCGAGCATCACATACATCGCACTCAGGTTCTTGGGCTTGAGTTCCTCAGGGTTGGAAAGATTAGAAAACTGCACAATCGCCCCAATGAACGAAGCCCGAGCGTAATCAAGCTCAAACAAACACGCCAAGTGGACAGAAATCCTAATTCCTTCCAATAACAGTTTCGCGGTATCCTCATCGTCGTACTCCTTGAAAGGAGGAGTCAATCCAGCCAGAATTGACATCCACAGCGTGTCAAACATCGACCTCACATGGTCCACGTTGTTGGTCGCCACGTAGTATACCGTCCGGGATGAGTCCTTGGACAGTTTACCAATGGTTCTCACCAATTGCTCGGTCTTCGAAGACATCTCGCGCGAAGCCTGCATGTACATCTCGCGACTGATATTCCTTCCCCCAAAGAAAAAGCCCTGCTGTGTGGGTTGGACATCACCTGAAATCAACGCGGCATGCTGTTCACTTTGTAGTTTGATCTCGTGATGCTGGATTTCGTCGAATATTTGCACTAGGAATTCCTGTGGAAGATTCTGACCGTCATCTATACCGCTGTTGTTCTTGATAAAGTCATCCACAGTCATACGTTTGCGCACCTGTGCCGAATGCTGGTCAGTATTCAGCATTATCACCGAGTAAGCGAGCACATAGGCTGTATCGGCATTTGCGAAAACAGTGGGGTTCCCGCTCACGTAACGTTCAGCGAATTTCAACATGAACCTGTCAATTTTCTGAGCTTCTCCAGGCAATCTGAAAGCCTGTAAAAAGGTTCTCATGGCACTCACAAACGGCGTATTGGTAAATACCATCTCGTCTATAAAGGCGTGCATCGTTGCAATGTTCAACTCGTCTCCTTCGCCCAGAAATTCTCCAATTACCTGTTTGTCTAGTCCATCAGTAGTGAGCAGGAAATGAGCAATATCCTTTGGTTCTTTTGATGCAATGAAACCCTTGTCCACAAGTCTCTGGAGTCCACGCTTAGGCTTGAAATTGAACTCGCGAATGCCCTCCAAAAGTTGTGTTTTGCGCTGTTTCTGGGTCTCAAATTGCGCAGGCTCGTCTTCCTCGGCCACAAACGAGTCTTCTTGCAAGGATGGCGTTGAAACTGATCCATTTGTGTGCGATCTCGGTCTTTTCAACAAAGAATCGTCGTCTGCCCACAAAGAAAGCGACCGCAAAACACCCACAAGACACTCAATGGAGTTCATTTTAAGTGCATATTCCACGGGGAAGTTCAGGTTTGCATCTGGGTCGGGTGGATGACCACCCAGTTTTCCAATAGAGAGCATAGGCAACTGTGAAAGGTTGTAGGTCGCAAGTGGTCTTGTAAGATTCTCACGATAGCCAATCTTCTGAGTTGGAGTTACGTCGATCCTAGTCAGAGCCAGTTTGGTCAAGTAATCGATTAATGATTCGCAAATGTTGGGCATCGTTGCATCACAGTCGTAGTTCAAGAAGAACTCCACCAGAGCACGAGGCGTTTCGCTTAGTCGCTTGATGATCGAGAGCAAATAGCGCTTCTGGTGGGCCGTAGAAGTCTTCATTTCAGCCACGGGGAAGTAGATCTCGTCCCAAAAGACAGGGATCTCACGCTTGAACTCAGATCTTAGCTGGGATATCATAAACCAGAAAATCTCCAGAGATATCTCAAATACAGGTGCCAGCGCCGACGCCGCGTTGCCTGACAGAGTGAGACAGAGGTACTGGCGGATGGCATCGAGAAGACTTGTCTCATTGTTGTTGGAAGAGATGACTGCACCGCGGTCCATGAAGCAATCGATGTGATTTTTGAGTATCAGATGAATGATATGAAGTGACAATAACTTGGAGCGAATCGCGTGCGATCTCATATCCAAAGCGTCATTGTCTATGGGCTTCACTGACAGTTTACTCATCGCACGGAACAGAAGAAATGCATCTTTGACGGCGATTTCACTGGCATCGTTGGTAGAGATCTCAGCCAGCTTGAGTTCGTTAATGTTTTCCATGTTCGAAAGGGTCAACTTGGGTTGGGAAGTGGCCTCGGAATTGGCCTCAGAAACCTTGGTTTGTGACTCTCCAACCTCGACAATACTTGCATTACGAGAAATTTCGCTCCTCTCAGCTCTCACAGTTACCACACGCTCAAATACGATGTTCACGACCTGGGTCAACGTGGCCTGCGCAATTCCTTGGTTTATGGGTGACAAAGACAGTAGGAAAATGTTGTAGATCTGTCTGACAGCGGTCAAAAGTGTGGATCCATGAGCAGGCATAGATTCATTAAGTATGGCTGCCATCAGCACGCGAATCACCTGCAATTCTACTTTCTCGTCGGTGCCCTCGCCCTCGAAGCAGTCAGCAATTGTGGCAATTGCAGCATCAATTAGAGGAATTCGGTCTGTTCCAGGGCTTAATGCCGCTGATCCTGTCTCCATGTCCGCATCGACCACATATTTTGCCTGTCGCTTCGTGCTCACCACCACCTCGGATGGATCGTCAAACACGTTGAACGTGAACAGTTTGCTTAGACAGTCCAGTGCAATTATCTTAGCCTCGACAATATCAGTGGCGCAAGCCAATCGCAATGGTTCAAATATCGTAGCATTATCAGGCAATTCCGGCTCATTCAGCTTGCTCAAAGCAGCTTGGCATGACTTCACGAGCTCGGAATGCTTCTTTGTAACCTCTTTGATGGCCGCTATTGACTCGAGCGATACCTTGATAAAGTTTGTGGTGGCCCCTCCCATCCGAGGGCCAGCTTTTGTGGCTGATCGGGTTTTGGTGCTTCCATTGGTGCTTCCGTTGGTGCTTCCGTTGGCAGCTCCGTTTGTTTTGGTGACCACAATAGGCGGAACCGACTGTTCCAAGCTTTCTCGTATATCCGAGCCTTCTCCATTCGGCTCAGTCGGTAACTCTACCGGATCGGTTGCTATATCCATCACAAGATTGGGGGTAATCTGGTCAAACTTGAGCTGAATTGACGTACTTTACCGCGTATGAGCTGTCAGTGGCTTAGCGAACTCTAATAAACAAACCAGTCGCGATCCTGCAATCTAGCCAATAAAGACTTGTCAATTGGGTCCAAGTAGCGGGGTTCACGCCGAATACAAAAACTTTGGTGCTAAAAAGAGAATCACCTTTGGAAGAGTTGTGATGAAGGATCAAGACAAGGATCTTCGACAAAGGGGAGGTAGTGCAAAACACAATGTAGTGTGTGGGTAAATTTTGATTCTGATAGGGGTTTCAGAATATTGAGATCTGGAAATATATTCACACAGGTACGATGTGACATATGTTGAGGGTATGAGTATCGGGATATGCGGTTTTCAGTAGGGTTCACTTAACTTAGAGCGTGTGAAGGTTGGCGGAGCAGTCTGGAGGCTTAGACATTTGTTAATTGAGGCTTAACGATGGTTGATCACTATGGATGCTTAACTAGGGTTGACCAAGAGGGCACAGGACATGACCAAACATGAAAAGACCTCAAACACCCAACACTATATGCTACACATTTTATGAGTACTCTTGTTCTCTTGCCCTCAGCACTCAAATCTCTTATTCACGTCCAAACACGAGAAATGGCCCGTGAGTTAACCTACATGCAAGTTCACATACCGATCTAATTGCGCTTTATACATGTCTATATCTCCTTAAGTTCTCGTTACCGTTTCTCACCAGGATCTGCCCTTCACTTCCTTCAATTCCTCCTGAGTCATCACTTTACCGTTTGTAAAATAACCAGCAGCAATCTTAGCATCAATCTCCACACGTGAATCTGGTGGGATCATCGAATCTGGTATAGGAACCCGTTCCCTGATTTCAATTCCCTGCTCCACAATGGCATCGTACTTCATGTTGGACATTGAAAGCATTCTATCGATCTTCTTGATTCCCAAAAAGTGCAAAATATCAGGCATCAATGCCTGGAACCGCATGTCCTTGACTCCAGCAATGCACTCGGTTCTGTGAAAATACTCGGCAGCAGTATCACCACCACGCTTACGAGCGTTGTAGACGAGATATTTGGTAACCTCTCCCAAAGCACGGCCCTCCTTTCTGAAATATACAACCACTCCAGAACCACCTTGTTGGGCCTGTTTGGCTGCCTCGACAATTCCGAACATCAGGTAAGGTCTGCATGTGCAGATATCTGAGCCAAAGACGTCTGAACCAGAACACTCGTCATGAATACGCAGGGCTAGCTTCGAAGATGGATCGGAAACCTTGGCGGGGTCTCCAAAGATGTAAACGGTGAGTCCACCGATAGGAGGAAGGAATACCTTAATGTCAGGTCTGGTTATCAGCTCTGGATACATTCCGTTGGTATCTTCAAAGAGGCTCTTCCTAAGTGCGGCTTCAGAGATGTCGAATCTCGAGGCAATTCCAGGAAGGTACCATACCGGGTCGACTGCCAATTTCGTGCAGTTCAAATCACCCATTTGGTTTATAACAACGTCACCGTCAACTGGTAAATTTCCCGAGGCCACTTCGTCGCGCAGGTCGCCCAATTGCAGGTGGGCCTTGGTGATGGAGATGGTGGGCCGGACCTCAACGTCCGAGTCCGCAAACAACCAGGGAGCCAGGTGTCCAAAGGGGTCCATGGCCACGATTTTGGACGGATCGGACCATTGTGGCTGTTGAGGAAAGTTTACTGGAGGCTCAGCATTGGTATAGTCGGGGACGTGGTCTGGGTCGAGCTGCTTGGAAGCCACTGCTAGCGCGCGGTAGATGGAGTAAGGTCCAGCGTGAGCGCCAATTGCGTTGTGGCAACACAACCCGTTTCCCCTTTTAGTTGCAATAATTGGTCCACGAACAGCTGGGTCCGCAGATCCCCAATTAACAGGAACAGGATCCATCTTGGGGTCGTTGGAGTAGGTGGTTAGTGGGACCGAGCCAAACAAGCTCTCGAGCGAGAGGTCGGTCTTTTTCTCGTTCACCACCTTGAGGTGAACGTGTGGCGTTTTTATTGTGGTAGTCATCGAGAGAGGAATTGTTATACTATAAGAAAGTGAGTGAGAACAACCACTGAACCCAGCGGTTTGTGTCTATATTTATAGAGTGGATTGGCAGGAAAGATAAGCAGCCGAATTGAGCCGCAGGATTCAATGTCCGGCGGAATCCGGCGGAGATAGTGGGCGATCAGATGAGCCCCACAAAAAGCAGTAATCACACGAAGTTGGCAGCAGACAACGTTCCGGAAACTCAATGTCTGGGCGCCGAACATGAATTGTTGAAGTGGCAAGGCCTGGGCCTTTGGTGGGGTGAGGAGGGTGGCATATGAACGAAAGCAAGTGCAATTCGAGGAAGCTCGAAAGAACTTGGTTGCTGTTGCTACGGGTAGATTGCTGTTGGAAGTGTATAAAAAGGCCTGATAGTTACTATATCTATGGCACAAACTCAGGTGATATTTCAACTCATTTGAGAAAGTCAATTTTATCAAATAGTTATTTTATCTTACAATGTCAGACGCCGGACGCAAGAACTTTGGAGACAAGGCCTCAGAGGCCATCAAGCCAGACTCCCAGAAGAGCTACATGGAGCAGGGAAAAGAAGCCATGTCTGACTACATGGATAAGGGCGCTGGAAAGGCTCAACCAGACCAAGACAAGGGAATGGCTCAGAAGCTTTCTGATGTCTTTGGTGACCAAAAGAAGTGAAGAAAGTGTGTCAGTTCTGTTTGACAGTTATTTGACAGTTAAATGCATGGCAGAGTTTAGTTAGGTCATGAATATCTAGTTAGTTCAAAAATGGTTTTCTTTAAAAAGCGGTAAATTGTATTGCGGTTGCAATTGTAAAGACGTTGTTTACAACGAATTATAACAATAATAATTGCTAGACCGTCAATAGTAGTCTTAAGTGTCGACCCATATACACAGCATGGCTTGCTGGTATTTCGGCCAAAATGACGTCTTCACGTCCCTTTCGGCAATCAAGCCGAGAGAAAACTACATCACCACGCCAAGCGTGCGAACTCGATTAAAAATGACCTCAATCTCGTCCAATCCGACAGATCTACTCCTTGGCTTCTTCGCCAAGTGTCATCAACGGTTAAACCCCACGTGAACCTTCCACAAATAATCGTTTGAAACACTCACTGAAACTCTCTGTCTACGGTCGTGCGCCGCTAAAACGTAACTATGACGTAGCCGTAGGGTAACCCCGTCAAAGCGGAGACAAGCAGCCACACAAATCGCCGATGGAATGGTTTGGAAGGCTTTCGAGGAGGGCTAGAGAAGAGAACAAGCGAATCATGAAGCAAAGGTGACACCCGCAATAGAACGAAATATGCCATTATAACTAGATAATGCGTGGTTTCCAGCGTTTATATACTCAATTCCAAAAAATTTAACCAATTCGCCCCCTTTTAAACCCGTTTTCTTGTCCATTTCTCAAGTCTTTAACTCTTAATTTTCCTCAAAAGATCCGGCAAAAACGGCGAAACCCCAATGCAACTGTGTGGGTGTTGTAGTTTGCATATTCGCTTGTTTCAATTCCTTGTCTTGGTCTTTTCCTCTCTCCTTCTTCCCATCGCACTCTTCCTGCATTTCCTTTCCCTCACAAAAACTTTACCCAAAGCTTTTCCATTCTGCCTGCTGCTTGCCGCACTGCCATCAGTCTGAATCGGGGATCTTAACCGCATTCCCACCAACACTACCCCTGGGAGCTTTTGATCCAACACAAGACGCACAAATTTTGAAGGGCTTGTTGAGTCTACAGTACTTGTTTAATTTAGTGGTTGACTTTTTGCTCTGCTGGTCCACCTGACGTTTCTGTCTTGTTTATTTCGTTCTAACTGGGCTTTTTTGTCCGGGGTGCCTTTTTGCAGCTTACTCATCAGTTCGGTGACTCCTGAGTCTCCCGACCCAGTCTTGTTTTTAAATCTGAGATCTGGATTCGTTTTGAGTGTCTTTGCTGTTGCTTTTTCATTTTGTCGTCGGAAGCCTTTCTGTTTTTAGTGGTTTTGATCTGGTTCTACTGCACCACTTCTCTTGCACCGCTTCTCTTTCAGATTTGATTCCTGCCTTTTGAAATCTTGCATTATCTGCTGATCTTACTTCTGGATCTCTTGGCCTGTTGCTGGTCTGTTGAATTTTCGTTCAAAAATCCTCTCTCCTGGCTTGTTTCTTGACCTCTTGCTGCCCTCCTTGCTTGCATGCACTAAACTGATCTTCCGCAATGGCCCAGGCTCAGATGCTCTACTCGGCAAACGATTCCTTTGACACCACAGAAAGTCCCCCTCGCCTGCAGAGTCTTAAACGTCATACCTCCTCTGCACCTGCATTTTATTCCAACAAATCCATCAAAAGCATCACTTCCAACATTACATCCTCACTCCGCAAAACACTGTCCATCTCCAAGCAAAAGACCACTGACCGGCCCGTGCTGCGGATCTCGCCGCCATCTGCGGACGGCTCTGTCACAGTCTCATCAGCTCCTACCGTGGATGTAACGGAACTTGCCGACGACACCGACACCACCTACGGCGATGACGATTCATTCTCCGATTCCGATTCTGAGGATGAAGAGAAACTCAAGCGTGAGGAGGATGCCAAAGACTACTGCGAAGGTGGATACCATCCCACATACATCAACGAGCGCTATGGCCCTGACAAACGTTACATAATCGTGCGCAAACTCGGTTGGGGTCACTTCTCTACAGTGTGGCTGGCTTTCGACTCCGTTCATTCGCGCCATGTTGCGATAAAGATTGTTCGCTCTTCAAAGAACTATCATGAGGCTGCCATAGACGAGATCCGCATTCTCGAAAAGGTTCGTGACGGGCCTGATTCTCATCCTGGTAAAAACCATGTTGTTCAGCTGCTCGACAGCTTCATTCACACGGGCCCTAATGGTGACCACGTTTGTATGGTTTTCGAGGTCTTAGGTGAGAACATGCTTAGTTTGCTACTACGCTATAAGGCCTTCTCGAAAGAACGCACTGCTGAACTCAAATCTTCGTCTCGTTCCGTCTCGTCTCTGGACTCGACCAGAGACTTGCTCTTACTGAAAGAATCTTTTGGTGGCCTCCCACTCACGCTCGTGAAGCAGATCACCAAACAGCTGCTTCTTGCACTCGACTATATGCACCGCGAGTGCGGTCTTGTACACACAGATCTCAAACCGGAGAACGTTCTTGTTGAGATCCATGACGTTGAAAAGCTGATGAAAATTCTCGAACGCGAGAGAAAGGACAAGTTGGCGCAACGCCGTCTCACCTCCCGCAACTCCGATGCTTCGATATCGGAAAGTGTTTACTCTTCTGTCAGGACCCCAGTCCGCGCTGCCAACGCTGTCCATGCATCTGTACCCTCGCCATTGGTAAGAAATGCTTCTGGCCCCTCTATCCCTCAACCGCCACCGCCGGTGTTTCAGCGCTCAAGATCTCACACGGTTCGCGTTCCTTGTTCGCCGGTGCGGTGCTCCAAGCCACTGACTTCTCCGGTGCCATCACAATCTGGAATCGACTCCTTCTTCAGGTCTTTCTCGTTTTCGACCAATTCCTCATCTGCAAGTATAGCAGGAATGGCAGGTGTTTCTACGATCCAAGGTGGTGTTGTCGACCCTGCTTATTCGATGTCTACAGCAGCAAAGCCTGAAAAGCTTGGTCTCAGCCCGAGAAGCGTACCACCTACGTGTGTTCCGCGGTCACCGCAACTAGTCATGGATGGAAAAAACGTGATTCCTGAAGAGCAAGAAGACGAGTTTGTGGATGCGAGATCCGAAGCTTCCAGTGTGGCTCCTCCTGTTCGCAGGTTCTCAGTGTTGAACCTCGACACTACTACTGCAGCGTCTTCTCATGCCCCTGTTACCGCAGCTGCTGCCAGCGAGAATGGCTCCGTAATATCGATGGGGGAGTTTGAGGGCGTGATCTCAGTCAAAATCGCCGATCTTGGTAACTCCTGCTGGACAAACCTTCACTACACCAACGATATCCAGACGCGACAATACCGTGCTCCCGAGGTAATCCTCGGTGGCGAATGGGGGTGTTCGACCGATATTTGGTCAGCCGCCTGTCTCGCCTTTGAGTTAGTGACCGGCGACTTTCTATTTGATCCAAAGGCTGGTGAACCTTACTCAAAGGACGATGATCATCTCGCACAGATAATCGAGCTTCTGGAAGAGTGGCCCTCGAAGGATTGGCTGCGTTCTTGCAAGCACGCCAGGCGATTTTTCGATCGTTCTCTGTCCCAATTCCGCAACATTGGCAAACTTAAGTACTGGACGCTCGACCGTGTGCTTGTCGAAAAGTACCACATGTCTTCGGAGACTGCCGTTTTAATTTCTGAGTTCCTTGGCGAGATGCTACAAATTGAGCCTAGCCGGCGGCATGATGCCGGTGGTTTGAGCAACCACCCATGGTTGGTGGATTGCAACGTTGACGAGCACATTGCCCGCGATGTTGGTTCAAAGGGGCAGGACATTCCCGGTTGGTGTGCCGAGGTTGATGCTGAGTAGGAGAGTTTGGAAGGTATACAAGCCGTTCCAACCTTCACATCTACAGATCGCCTTCGTGTAGCCAGGCCAACGATTTTTGTTTTTTTTTTCGTATCTCTAGTGCGTTGATTTACCGTTTTCCCCAGCATATAGGAGCGTTTACTCTGTTACTTTACTCACATTTTTACTTTTAATTTTTGCTGCTTATCTCACTCCTTCTCACTCGTATCCACATCATCAAGCCATCGCGATTTCGCTCGACTCTGAAAAGCTTTCAGCATTTCCAACGTCTCCAAATCACGTTCCTCCTTCGTCTTGCTCCTTCTCTTTTCTGGGGCGGAATCACTTGACGCCGATCTAGTCCGTTTAGCCCGCATTGGCTCCACATCTGATTGGCTGGACCCATTCGCTGTTTCAACAGAATCTGCTAGCGAAGGCACTTCAGATCCTGGTGATGGGCTCTGCAGCTTGCTGCTAATCATTCCTCTGTCACTCAACAGCTCGTGTGCAGATTGCATTCTGATATCCAAACCAACATCTGAGTCGTCTTCCTCATCATCAAAGCTGACCACCACTTTTGGCTTCTTCGTAGTGGTAGTCTTGGTTACGGGCATTGGTGACTCTAGCAAGTCCGATTCTGCCTTGCTGGTCTCCGGCACGATATCTTCGAAGAACTCCACCAGAGCCTCAGATTTTGAGATCTTCGTGGGATACGTGAACCTACCATTAGTAAGATCTGCAGCTCCAATTGCCGCCACAACGTAGTTTCCGTCGCCAACAATTCGGCCAAGCACAGTGGCTTTCCCAGTCAAAGCCGGTGCCGGTCCAAGGGTCATGAATAATCCGCCATCAGCACCATGTCGCACACCAACTAGTCCCCTTCTATTGAACCTTAATCTGCTGTGTATCTCAGGTTTTGACTGCGCTGGTCTCAACTGTTCGGCAAACTGAACAGTCTCTTCAGACGCGCCCCAAAACTCGGTATCTTTGAAGCCATTGGCAGCTGCGGCTTGAATCACCCATCGTGACGTCTTGGGTATCTCTCTGGCCCAAAGCTCCACGTCAATCGTGCCCTTGGATGAATGCAGCCGTATTTTTGCCGTTGTTTGTGGTTCACTCATGTGGATGTGGAGAAAGTAAGAGAGAACAAGAGAGAACAAGAGTTGGACTTGGTGAAAGTTGATTTAAGGTGGGGGTGGGTGGTGATAATATTTTATTTGTGTGGACACGACCGATGACTACTTGCTGATAATGAATTTGAAACTTCACTTAGATCGTAATAAGAATCTGTTGAAGCTGTAATTGGCTCAGAAAAAAGGTATTCAAAGCCGTTAGGCAACTAACAGAACAAGCTATGATTTGAAGCATTTCAGGCCTACGTGGGGGGTATCTTTCAGAGTCTTTTTCATCTTTCTTAGTCTATCCCAGATCTTCTATCCAGATTTTCATTTCAAGTTAAATAGGTTGAAGCTGTCACTTGGAGTGTTGACGTAATCACGCAGCCTCTCAACGTCTTCCCTGGCGTAAACGGTACGGTTCTTGACCTGGGAACTAGCAGTGATGTGTGGCTTGATGTATGTGTAGAACAGGTCTGCGAATTCGTCAGGAACCATTCCAAGGTCAGCAAAAGTCTTTGCGTTAGGATCAAACACCTGTCTTGTGTTCACACGGTTGACAGAGTCGAGCGAAACTCTTGGCTGTGACGAGATGTACTGTCTCAGCAGGGCAAAGGCCTTGACGACAATTTCGGGAGCTGGCAGGTAGAAACCAACAGCAGCAGGAACCCATGCATTCTGGCCGAGATGAGTTGCTTCCTTGATCATCTCACGAATTTCTCTCTTGGAGTATTCCTCGGTTCCATGGAGCTCATAGGTCTGGCCTCTGGTGGAGTCGTCGAATCCGATCTTCTCGAGCGCAGCGGCAACCTGGATGCCATGGGTTGGGAAAACCTGGTTTTTGAACAGAATGTTATCACCAAAAGTCCTCCTGGCAAGTAGCTGGTTGAGGAAAGGCGAGTTTCTGGCATACATAGGGGAAGGTCTCACGATGGTTGCATCTGGGTAGATTTCTCTGACCACTTGCTCACCCACACCCTTTGAGGCGTAGAAATCAGATGAAGATGCTGGGTCGGCATTATAGGAGGAAACATGGATAAATCTGGCAACTCCTGCTTCCTTGGAAATCTGCGCAATACGACGAGCTCCTTCAATGTTCACGTCTTCGATGGAAAAGTTCTTGGTACTCTGTTCGGTACCAATCAAATTAAAAACGATATCAGAATGAGCCACACTGTTTCTAATAGATTCCAGGTTTCTGAGGTCGAGCTCCACAAAGTTGACCACTCCCAAGTCACCGTTGACCTTCAGCTGCTTCTTAGCTGTCTCGTTTCTGTAAGGACTGACCGTTATGGTGCCATGTTTGGCGAGCTTAGACACGAGCAACCGTCCAAGGAACCCAGTCGAGCCGAAAACCGTAGCGGTGTATCCGGTTCTTGACGAACGGCCGCCTTGGCCAACCGCGATCTTGGTCTTGCCGGCTGCGGTGATGTTGATATCACTCTTCAATGGGAACCTCCCAATGAAGCGGACAGATGACTGGAACGCAGAAGGCTGCACATGCCTTGGAACCACGAAGATCATTGTTGAATCTGGAAAACAATGGGGGTAATTTGGTAGAGACTTATGGTTGGTGATGTCTAAAGCTTTCTGAGGATTGAATTTCTGCTCGATGTGGTTGGCTGGAGGATTGGGTGGGAAACTACGGTTAGGGCACGTGAGCTTTGCACGACAAAAGTGACACGCAAGGTCTGGGGCTCTACAGATGTTTCGGTTTTATGAAAGGGCAATAAAGAAAATCGGCTCGGAATTGGTGCAAAATTGGCACAAATTATGTGCAAATTCGATACATATTGGATACAAATGGGTTTTCCATGGGACAATGGTTGGGCATGTGGCGAGTGGTACTCGGGACCAGTTTGAATTCCCGTCGTCGTTCCAACAGATCTAGTCTTTCAGTTCAGAATAGTATCTGGCCTTTTAGCCAGTGCTTGGCGTGGTTAATTGCTTCAAAAGAACAACCTTAGTAGCTCTAGAACACCACCACCAATCAGCAAAAACACAAGCACCCCTTTTAACAGTGTCAGTAGAAGATAATCGAGCTTAATAAACGTAATACTTACAGACCCATGTCCTTGATACTGGAGCAGAACTCTTGTTGGCAACCTTCTTGGGTTTGCCCATTTTTCTCTCTTGAGCCTTGTAGAACTTGTCGTTGGCAGCTCGCTGCTTTGGGGTTTGGACGGCCTTGGTGGTGTTAGTCCCGCATCCGGTAAGAATGAGTGGCATATACTGTGAAAACTCACCATTGTTGAAAATTGACAGTTGATCTGTGCTTGTGAAGTAACAAAAGTGTTTGGAAAGGGATAACTGATTGGGGAACTGTTATCGTTGAATGATCTGGCACGGGCGATATCGCTGAGTCGTGTGCGAATCAATCTCTATTTGAAAAATGCACGACAATATTTGTACCCATTTAGGGATGGCCTGGATGGGTAGATGAGCCGCTCGTTTGCCAGAAAAGCTCGTGTTCGCCAAATTGATGGGGACGAGAGAGCATGTCAAAGAATGCTGCCAAATATATCGTAATAACAGGACCATTTTTTTACCTTTTTTGGCCTTTTCTTACTCCATTTTAGCACGCTTTCTTGAAATCTGACAGAAATTACGTCGTGTGCGAGCTAATTGTAAAAAAACACCCGGCTCGCTCGCCGCGCTCAAAATCGACGAGTAGTGGGCATGACAAAAATGGCCCATCTACCCATCGATTCATCTATAGACCGTCTTGTACTCCTCTAAAATCCTCCAGTTCTATGGCAAATTGTTCTAATTTTTGTATCAATGGCCACCAGATCGATCCCGGAAGACTCTTTTAAGGACTGGAAAGCCTTTGAATTGCCCGATGCGTCACTGGGAAAGGATACGCGGGTGATCACAATTCAGTGGAATACAAAAGGAACAAGACTGGCTTACGCCAAAACAGATAAAAGTCTGAAGATCTGGAGACTTTCAAACTTTACGTGCTCACCAGTTGCAACACTAGCCAATTGCCATGATGCTCCTGTTGAATCGATATCATGGGATCCCACAAATGAATTACGACTGGCCACTGTTGCCCGTGGCTCCATAGTCAAAGTATGGGAACTCAGTAATAACGGTCACAACCTTCTGCATAGTATCAGATTGAACTCTAAAGATGAGAACAATCTTGTTGTTTTCTCGCCGTGTGGCTCGTTTTTAGCTGTCGTCAATAGAGCCGGAAATGTCTCCATTCTTGATGCAACCAATGGTTTCGAATTGCTCCACCGAATTGACCACGCCAAAGAGCACGTGTACGATCTCGCCTGGGCTGGACCCGGCGCGTTCCTTGCTGCACTAAGTACTGGTGATGTGCGGTTGTACCGATTTGACCCGGGTTATAACGGTATCGAATTGGTGCATACTTTAAAGGGCCACCAGTCTGCAGCGACAAGCGTGAGGTGCGATCCACGCGGAAGGTACGTTGCTATTGGCACAAACGAGGGAACGGTTTCACTTTGGGACACCCAGCACTTGATCAGTGTTGGAACGATTACGGGAGTTGATGAGCCAATAGGGTCAATCGAATTTTCTCCAGACGGGAAGTATATGGCGGTGACCTACGAATACGACTCACCAGGTCGAATCTTCATTCTTGATGGTTTGAGAGAGGTTCACCAGATTTCGCAGTGTGTGGGCGGAAATACCATTCCCCAGGCCAAGTTCAGCCCGACCCACCCGTTCGTTGTGTGCTCAGGTGATCTTCTTCACGGAAAGTGTGCCCTAATGGGAGTAAGGTTGGTTGTGAAATAGGAGTAAGGCTGATGTGTGTGAAGTTTAGAGGCAGCTTAGAAGATGATGTCTGGTCTGATCGTTTTCAAATCCTATTTCAAGTATCTCTGTGGTAAGTCTTGATGATAGGTTGTCTGCCTTGTGAATAGACCATGAAGGGAGCTCAAATACTTGATAAATGCCAGATCTTTCGCGAAGAGGTTAGACTGATATATTCTGCAGGAAGCTTCGTGCGGCTCAGCAAGGTGTTGACCATCTTACACCGACACCAGCTACTGCTCCTTCCTTTTGATAAATCTGGTGAGTGTATTTGTTCATATATAGTTTCTCCCACAAAATCATGAAAAAGTTCGGGTTTTTATTAAGCATCACCGTCTTAGTTCCACATAATTACCGCCCAGCATTATACCTTGGTCTATGAATTTAGTTATGTGCCCTGAATACCCTCTCTTACTCCAGTCTTCTTTCCCGTCAAAAAGACTATCTGCAACTGGAAATTGTATTCATCACCAGCAAATGGTGCATGTTTGATCTTATAAATTCACCTACCTTTATACCCTAATTATTCCCATTACACTGGGTCTACATCCTTCGAGTGAAGACCAGGGTATTTTCAGTCACGTGAATCTTTCTCTCTCGCACTACCTCCCCGCACATATCGCCGCCGAGCCGTCCAAACTTGCTTGCATTCCTGCAACAGAACACCATGTTGCGATCAGTCTGGAGGTCTCAAGGCCGGAGGGCCACTTCTGCTTTTAGGAATGCGTCTACCACAAGGCAAGTAATTGGAATTGACCTTGGCACTACAAATTCTGCCGTAGCTGTGATGGAAGGTCAAACGCCCAAGATTCTCGAAGACTCGGAGGGAAGAAGGACTACGCCTTCGACGGTGGCGTTCACCAAAGAAGGTGGCGTTCTTGTTGGTGAAGCAGCCAAAAGGCAATCGATTTTGAATCACGAGAACACATTTTACGCCACCAAAAGATTGATGGGAAGGAAGTTTTCTGACGAAGAAGTCCGACGGGACGTGAAAGTTTCGCCCTACAGGATATCGGAACACGAAAACGGAGATGCATGGCTGGAAACCACTTACGGAATGAAATATTCACCCTCCCAGATTGGAGGTTACGTTTTGGCAGAAATGAAGCGCATAGCAGAAGGTGGACTGGGAGCCGATGTGCGCAATGCCGTCGTGACTGTGCCTGCTTACTTTAACGATGCTCAGAGACAGGCGACAAAAGTAGCTGGTGATATTGCTGGGCTCAAAGTTCTTCGTGTGGTCAATGAGCCAACTGCTGCATCGTTAGCGTATGGGCTGGACAAACAGAAGGATGGTATCGTTGCTGTATACGATCTTGGAGGAGGTACCTTTGATATTTCGATACTGGATATTGAAGATGGCGTTTTTGAGGTGAGATCTACTAACGGAGACACGCATCTTGGTGGTGAAGATTTTGACCATATTCTGGTAAACTATATCCTGGATAGTTTTGAGGTTGGTACTGGTAAAGACCTGCGCAAGGATAGACTTGCCATTCAGCGAATCAGACAGGCAGCAGAAAAGGCAAAGATCGAGTTGTCGCATGTGAAGACGACGAGAATAGAGCTGCCTTTCATAACTGATTCCGACAACATCTCACTGGAACTAACTGAAGATCAATTGGACGATATGTCACTGCACCTGATCCAGAGAACGATCACACCTCTGAAGAAGGCGATCAAAGATGCGGATTTGGAAGTTACTGATATCGACGAGGTCATTCTGGTTGGAGGAATGACCAGAATGCCAAAAATACGGAAAACAGTTCAGGATTTCTTCAAGAAGGCTCCTAGTGTTGCGGTGAATCCGGACGAAGCAGTTGCACTCGGAGCTGCTATCCAAGGCGCTGTACTTTCCGGGGAAGTCAAGGATGTGTTGCTTCTTGATGTCACACCTCTGACTCTTGGAATTGAGACCTATGGTGGAATTTTCTCTCCTTTGATCCCCAGAAACACTACTGTTCCCTGCAAAATCCAACAGTTGTACTCCACCGCTGTTGATGGACAGAACGCGATAGATATCAATGTTTATCAGGGAGAGCGCCCATTGGTCCAGGATAACAAGCTTATTGGAAATTTCAAGCTGACGGGCATTCCACCCGAGGCCAAAGGCATTCCTAAGATCAAGGTTTCATTCGATATCGATGCTGACGGAATCATCAAGGTGAGTGCTACAGACGATTCGGGAAAGGAGTCCTCTATAACTGTTCAGGGAGCTACAGGACTCACTGAAGAAGAGGTTGCCCGTATGGTGGAGGAGTCAAAGAATCTGAGTGAGCAAGATAAGATTCGCAAGGAAGTGCTGACAGCAGCGAACAACTTGGAGTTGATCTGTTTTGACACAGAACAGGCAATTGAACAGTTCAAGAAGTTGATCGATGAAGCGTCATTGACCAATCTTCTCTCTAAAGTGAAGGAAATGCGTGCGTTGGTGGAAGAGGCCAGAAATGGAGACTTTGCCGATATTTCGGTGTTGAATACTGGCCAAGAACAGTTGAAGGCCGAAGCTCTGGTCGTCATGGAGAAGGTGATAGCGGCCAGCCGGGAAAAGAAAGTTTAGTGTTATATGTATATAGGAATGATTTGCTTTCATGGCAGTTATTTGTAGCTGGTGGTATGTATGTGCGGCGCTCAAACGGTTAGTACACAAAACTATCGAATCTTATCAACTCGCGTAGCTTCTGTCGAGCGATTCCGTCTCTTCTTCCATTAATGTCTCTTTTGGTGGTTCCTGCTGATGTATCCACTAAATATATGGCTGTATAAGCTTGTTACTCGGTTCTGAAACACATATATGATGGAAGCGCAGAAGTACGTCGCGGTGCCTGCGGCTGCCGACCCTCTGATGGAACTGCTGACATCTTTTACAGGCAAACCAGAGATTACTTCAGACTCATTGGCTGCACTATACAGCGTTACACTATGTTTTACGCTCGAGGGAAGGATTCTGTTCGGTTGGTTGAACGAAGAGGCTGATGAGAACGCCCCGGTGAGAATGACTCCAATTCCTTTGGACGATGGAGAGAAGCTCAGAGATAACTGCATAAGAATAATTTCTGCCAGCAAGTCTGTCGTTGATTCTGCAAGTAGGCTTGTGGAAAATGAGCGGCCTCACCCTGAGGAAGAGATGGACGCAGTCCAAATGAAGATCAACGGCAAGGAGGTGTCCCTTTTTTTCGGTGAGAAATACGCGGTTTGTTTTGTGTTGAGGTAACCTCACAGGTGATACATATTTGTACAATCATGATTATTTCTGTATATTTGTCGAACTCTTGTTTAATTTGCTAGTTTTTGGGCGCCACACTAACCACTTAAACCCCTTTGCGCTCACGCGTTTTTTGGAAAACCGCAATTATACCCGATTAGGAAATATTTTCACGCACTACCAAAAAAATCAACACGTCCTCTCAAACTCCTCCTTTGATCCTCTCTAACATCTTTCTTCTTGAGTCTTTCCTTTGAAATTCCAGCAATACATCCAACTACCAATTTTCAACCATGGCAACTGCGTTTGCGCCTCTGGCAGGTGAAGCGGCGATTTTGCCAACGATCCATCTGAACATCAACTACAAGAGCATCAAGGAGGGAATCAAGGACTTCCTGCTTCACTACAAAACGTCCACCAATGCGCCGCAGGAAGATAACATCTACGACCACACAGTTGACGATATTGTCTTGGACCGGGAGGAGCTGGGGAAAGGTCCGAAGTATATGGCCTTGCTTCAAAAAGTTGCCAATCGTGAGATCTCAACAGTGTATATCGATCTGGACGATATCGTGACCTACCAGGAAACCGAGGGTTTTACTCAATCTGATTTCGCCAATGTGGGTGGTTTGGTCACGAGAATTACCCAGAATACGTTTCATTTTGTGGACCTGTTTTCGGAGGTGATTGACGAGATCTTGCCTGAACCCACCGTTGATATATCTTACAGAGACGATGTTTTGGATGTCATCTTGCACCAGAGGAGACTCAGAAATCTGCGTATTGAAAGCGAGAACAGAGAGGAAATGGTCAACGCTGGTTTTGATGAGTCTAGCCAGGACCCCAATGCCCAAGGTGGTGCAGAGCTATTCCCTGCCAAGTTGACCAGAAGATACTGTCTCTACTTCAGACCTCCAACCGATATCTACAAGGGAAAAGGAAAAGCACTGGCTGTCAGAGAGGTCAAGGGCTCCTACGTCGGTCAACTTATCACTGTTCGTGGAATTGTCACTAGAATATCGGATGTCAAGCCTAATGTGGTGGTGAACGCCTACACCTGTGACACCTGTGGATACGAAATTTTCCAAGAGGTCACCTCGAAAACATTCACTCCCCTCCAGGAGTGTGTTTCAGAGCGTTGTAAGACCAACGCTAAGAAAGGTAAGCTTTTCATGTCCACGAGAGCTTCCAAGTTTTCTGCTTTCCAAGAGGTGAAGATCCAGGAACTGTCCAACCAAGTTCCTGTAGGCCACATCCCCAGAACTCTCACTATACACGTCAATGGCGATCTGGTAAGATCTATGAACCCTGGTGATGTGGTTGATGTTGCGGGAATATTTTTGCCTGCTCCATACACCGGATTCAGAGCTTTGAGAGCAGGTCTTCTCACTGAAACATATCTGGAGGCACAGTATGTCAAGCAACATAAGCGCAAATACGAGACTTTGGGACTCACAAGCGAAGTTGAAGCCCGTATTGAAGAACTGAGAGCTGAAGGTGATGTCTACGAGAGACTGGCATCGTCAATTGCACCTGAAATTTTCGGGCAACTCGATATCAAAAAGGCACTTCTGCTGATGCTCGTAGGAGGAGTTACCAAGGAGATTGGTGATGGTATGCGTATCAGAGGTGACATCAACATTCTACTTATGGGAGACCCTGGTGTTGCCAAGTCGCAGCTCTTGAAGGGTATTACGAAAATTGCTCCTCGTGCTGTATACACCACAGGTAAGGGTTCTTCCGGAGTAGGTCTCACTGCTGCTGTCATGAGAGACCCTATCACTGACGAAATGGTGTTGGAAGGAGGAGCGCTTGTTTTGGCCGATAATGGTATCTGCTGTATCGATGAGTTCGACAAAATGGACGATGCAGACAGAACTGCCATCCACGAAGTGATGGAACAACAGACCATCTCCATCTCCAAGGCTGGTATCACCACCACCTTGAATGCAAGAACCAGTATTGTTGCAGCAGCCAATCCTCTTTTTGGCAGATACAATCCAAGACTTTCCCCCAACGAAAATATCAACCTTCCAGCTGCATTGCTTTCCAGATTTGACGTTCTATTCCTCATCCTCGATAAGCCAACTAGGGAAGAAGATGAAAGGCTTGCCGAGCATGTGACATTTGTGCACATGCACAATAAACATCCTGTTATGGCTCACGAGCCTTTGGACTTCTCCACTTTGAGACAGTACATCTCTATGGCCAGACGGTTCAGGCCAGTTGTGACCTCTGCAGTTTCAGATTACGTCGTGCAGAACTACATCAAGTTGAGGAAGGAGTCCAAGATCCAAGAGCATTCCAACAAACATTTTGCGCACACGACTCCTCGTACTCTGCTTGCTGTTTTGCGTCTTTCCCAGGCGCTTGCTAGGATTAGATTCTCTAACTTGGTTGAGCTGACTGATGTCGACGAAGCACTGAGACTGATGGACGTGGCCAAGATGTCGCTCTCACAAACGAGATCTGGTGATGACGAGGACAGATCGCCCCAGGCGAAGATCTTCAACATGATCAAGGACGTGATTGACCGTGAAACTTCTGGTAACAAGCAGAGGATTATCTCCATGGAGCTGCTGAGAGACGCTGCTCTTGGAAAGGGCTTCACGGAGGCCATGTTCCAGGACTGTATCTACAGATACCAGGTACTTAATGTGTGGCAGGTGGTTGATGACGGCGAGAATTTGGTGATTTTGAGCCAGGATTCTGACGATCTGTTCATCGATGACGATGAGGAGATGGCTACGATATAGAACGCCGTCCAAAAATCAAAAAACAAAGAAAAATCAATTCGGATGAAATGTTGATGCCATTCCGATATCGCCCCGTCCAAAACCGCCCCTTTAATTATATATGTTTGTATTGTTGTTTAGCTATTTCTCACTCGTGTACTTCTGATTAAGCAGCCCTGGGGCTCTCTGAATAGTGCACAGCCTCCAGGGCTGTGCAACGCCGCAGTTTAAGCCTCCTCAGACTCAAAGCTTTTCAGGGGTGTTTGAGGATGTTATTTGCGCGCTCTAAACACTTCTTTTTCGACATATCATATGAAAATATCCACTCAGGATCCTCTCATTGTGTATTTGAAGCCTAATCTGGGTGGCCATGTGCTTGGACTGCCTGGTTTGGTCGACACCAAGGTGAGTGTCTGGAGGTATATCCATATTTCTCTTCAAGTACTGAAAAGTAGACTAACCAAGAGTTCAGCCGCGAATTGAAGGTGTATTGAGGATACAGGCGCGTAATAGTGTCAAACCCTTTTCAATTGAGCGGGTGGAGACAAAATTCACAGCTTTTCAGAGTGCACTGGTGGGTGCAGACAGGTTGCTGGGCTCGAAAGAAGTGACCGAAAAGCAAATTTTGGGATCTGAAGACGTGATATTTGACCAAGCAGACTCTCCAGACTCTTTCTACACTGAAATTAAGTTTACTCTGCTACTTCCTGAAAAATTGTATCCGACGCTTCATCTGGTAAAGAAGAGCAAGCATACCACTGTTCTCAAAAGTCACTCATTTTTAGAATTCAAGGTTTTCTTTCACTATAAAGGACTTGAAAGTCTAAGTGTGATACGCAGGTATCCGATTCCTATCACTCTTTTTGACAGTTGGCTGACTTTGCACGAAAAAGAAAAGATCTCTGTGAACCAGGACTTCCAGGACGGAGAGCTTGCCTTGCGTTTGGATGGTCCCTACAGCTATGTCGGACCGGGCGATTCTCTCCCATTGGTATTGAGTCTTGCTCCAATTAATTTGACTAGACTTGAGACAGATATCCATGTAAAGACGATCGAGGCCAAGATTGTCGAGAAGGTGACATTCCCACTTAGTGGAATACCGCCCGTTGTTACAGTCATTACAGAAGCGGTCAGCTATCCAGACACTGTGGTGCCAGTATCAGGCCGGAGTTTTGAACTTAATGTCGCGATTCCGAGCTATTTCGACAAAGTTTCAGCGGATCCAGGCGAAAGCCTTGACGTCAAGGTCAGAGTCGACACTATTCTGGAGAAACATGACTCTGTTGATTTGACGCCACGAGCCACATTTTCCCCCAGCCTTAGTCATACCTCAGCGTCGCTGTTTGGTATTTCTCACAGTTTAACACTGACTCTCCAGTTGGACAAAAGGCGACGCCTCGTTGTCGACTGTGGCACGGTGACGGTGGGCCAGTTTTCCCGCGACGAATTGGCCAAATCAGGCAAGAGGACGGTGGAAGACCTGCGATACGCTAAGAAGTATCTCGCACACCTGAACAGCTGCGCTAGAGCCGAAGTCCTGTTGGAGAACAGCCCAAACCCCATATCTCCAACAAGTATTCTCTCTTGAGCCGCACACCTGCCACAGTCACGCCCTCGGATGTTGTCGGAAGTCACGTGATGAATGATGTTTACCCCCCGAGGAGCCTTAAGAATTCAGGCTGCCATGGCTGAAACTTTCCTCTGTTCTAATTCTTCACCCTAACTCCAGTCTTTCGTTGCCCCAATCTGCTATCAAAATGAAGCTGCTATCGACAGCCAAGTTTCTTATTGCTCTTCTGAGCTCTGCAAATGCGCTTATCCCTCTGGAAATCAAGGGCAACAGATTCATCAAACCTGCCGTTGATGCTAAAGAGGCTGGCGAAGTGTTTTTTATCATGGGAGTTGACTACCAACCAGGTGGATCCTCCGACTACTCCTCCAGTTCTAATTCTGACGTTTTGAGCGACGCTGATGCGTGCTACCGTGATGCGTATGTGCTGCAAGAGCTTGGAGCCAACACCGTCAGAATCTACACTGTAAACCCTGACGTGAACCATGACAAATGTATGTCCATTCTGAACGATGCCGGAATCTATGTGATGCTGGATGTCAATTCCCCTCTAGGGGGCGAAAGCTTGAACAGGGCTGATCCGGCCTCCACGTACAACTCGTACTATTTGAGCCGTGTGTTCAAGGTGATTGAGGCCTTCAAGAATTACCCCAACGTAATTGGTTTCTTCTCCGGAAACGAGATCATCAACGATGATGCTTCAGCCAAAGAAGACCCAAGGTACATTCGTGCTCTACAGAGAGATATGAAGCAGTACATCGCTGCCCATGCCGACAGGTCTATTCCCGTTGGCTACTCTGCCGCCAACGAACTTGACTACAGAGGAGCCACCTGGCAATACTTGCAGTGTAACATTGACGGAGATGAGGACGATGAGTCCAAGTCGGACTTCTTTGGATTGAATACCTATGAATGGTGTTCTGGTCAATCTGACTGGGCATCGTCTGGATACGGTACTTTGAACAACACCTTCCAAGATAGTGCGATCCCATTGCTGTTTTCGGAATACGGATGTATTGCAGTAACTCCTAGAACATTTGACGAAGTTACTGAAGGTCTTTACAGTGGTCTGATCAACACTTTCTCGGGTGGGTTGGTTTATGAGTATTCCAAGGAAAGCAACAACTACGGTTTGGTGGACATTGATAGCGATGGAGATCTCCAATTTTACACAGACTACGACAACTTGAAGTCTCAGTTCGAAGACGTGAGTCTTCCAAGTATTTCTGAGGACGATGTTGCCGATGCTGAAATTATCAAGTGTAATGCCAAAACAGTGAAGTCTTACTTTTCCAGTTTTGGAGCCAACTTCACTCTTCCTGACCAGCCATCTGAGATCAAAGACCTGATCAAGAACGGAGTCAATGCTACCAATGTTGGCAAATTGGTAGATGTAAGCGAGAAATACGGAGGGTATGAGATCGAGCTCGCAAGTGGGGGTGACGTTGCTACAGAATCTGCCATCGCCACGTTCTCTGGATATAACACATACAACTCTCAGACAGGAGTGACCCTTTCTGGAACCAAGGCCTCTTCCAGTGCCGCCAAGTCTACGGCAACTACGAGCTCAAGCTCAAGCTCTTCCAGCTCTAAGGCTGAAGGTGCATCTGCAGGGGGCAGCGCAAAGTCTACCGGTATCATGTTTGCGCTGAGTCTGCTTCTGACCTCGTTATTGTGAAGGAAACACTGAAAACGTTTCCACCATCTGCACATGAGATTCATATAGCTTAACGGAGACCCGCCGCCAAGAATTCCCACTCGGGTTTTCTATTCGCTGCCACTTCTAATATCCTCACAATGGTCGAGGATCCATCGTGAAAGCTTCTGGATCCATGTATGATCATTTTTTTGGCTTCGATTACCGCTTTGGGTAAATTACTTACCTCGAGGCCCTCGCAAGTCGTTTCTTTTTCCTCTCGTTTTGTCCTTTTTTCTACTGCTGAGTCTCTATTGTTCACCCGTTTGAGCAGGGATTAAGTTTTTATCCCTGAATTTTTGAGAATTTGATGCGAATTTGCAGTACTATCAGTAGAGTTACCGTGTAGTTGTGTGGTGGAGAATATCCAGCCCATATGTAGATATCATAGCGAGACCGACTAACACAATTCTTGGCCAAGCGATTTTTTTCAAAAATTTCGTTGAAATCGGGTTTGGCCGGGGATAATGTTTCGGCGAAAGGCGAGAAGAAGAGTGAAAAGTTTTAAGGCAGATATTACAATGCATGGCGATGGCATCGACCTCGGTACAGTGACGCGCCATGGAATACTTGCATCTCCTACTGATTTACGACATTCTGGAGAACAAATCTCATAAAACCAACTAGGCTCACAGAGAATATTGAGCACATAAGTCTGATGTAGATTTATGATATGTATATTAGCATATGCATGTACAGGCTGGTCCACATGCTCTTTAGGCAGTCCAAAAGAACCATGTGACCTGGGACATGTAAAATGCATACGACATTGTTGAACATGTTTTACTGTATGATTGGTGTATACTCATGCTATACACATTGATATGCCGAGGATGGTAGAGGAGATAGTCGGTAGAGAACGTGGTTAATTTACTGTACCCTTTGAAGATAGTGGAGGTTTTTGAAGTGCAGCAAATGATTTGGTGATAGAAATCTCACCGTAGATACAAAAAAATTGAACTTCTAGATAAAAAGTCGGCTTTGACAAAATTTAACTCAGCATTTTACGAACTCAGATCCACCAAATTGCAGAATCATTGAACCAAAATCCTCGTGAGCCACATTACGTGCGGCTCAACCGTGAATCCTCGTAAGCCCACCACGCCATAATAGTCGATAACGTACAAATACTCCTAGAAAAGATGAGAATATTTTATTGAGTAGAACTCTGGCAAAAAAACATATGTAATATAGAATAGAAAAATGGTCAAGATCTCAAGGCACTTCAAAACACCTGATGTGTCTGAAGTATACATTCATTTTTTATCACTATCAGATTCAATGAGGTGTTTCTCCTCTGTGACCGACACAGTGGCGCTGTGTTCATATTCTGGAGGGATAGTCTCACCCTTGGCAGAGTTGTAGACGTAAATTCCATACTCAAGAGCCCCTCTTCTTTCATCACGTTTGTACAGCACGTAGGCAAGCGCAAGCACGAACGAAAGTGCCATAGAGAAACCAGCGCAGGTCGAAAATCCAGCAGGATATCTTGGAGAATCAACGGTTGGCCAGATCAGCTTGGAAATCCAGGTCGCCGATTGGGTTCCCATGATGTACACAACCATCCATTCGATGTTCCGCTGTGTCACATCATGTCTCAGCATATCGTGCAGCAACGGGTTGAAGATTGAAGAAGGAGTCCAGGACCAGTATGACATGTAAAAACCAAACAACTTGGCACTTTCGCTGACATCCCACTTTGCCAGGACGACATTAGCAATGAAATTCATTGTGTTCTGGAAAATCATCATCAGGAACCGTTTTCTGGTGAAATCGGCTCCGAAACACGAGATGAACAGATATACAATTCCAAGTGCAGGAGGAATGGTAGTGAGGTTGTTCAGCTTGCCGACAGAATATCTATCCAGTGACTTAAGCCAAAGCGAAAAAGATCCGGAACTGGTATTGTTGTCGCTACACAGCAACATATTGGCAACCGAGAAGACCCAGACCTGCCACGAGGTTAGGACTCTCTTCCAAATTCCCCAGTTAAAGAAAGATTTGACTGTTGGAATGGCCATGTTGGAATGGTTCCTAGCCATTCTTTTTCTGGCCAGTCTGACTTCATCATCTGTCAGAAACAGAGAGTAACATTTGGTAGGAGTACCTGGAATCATAAACAGAGCCAAGATCGCAACCCCAAAGGAAAGACACCCATCAATGATGAACATCCATCGCCATCCCGCCAGACCATTGACGAGGTTGAGATTCCTGTAGGCAGCCGATTGGAGCAATCCCGAAGTCAAAACTCCGAGGAACTGGCCCATGTAGAAAAATCCACCTCTGCGGTTGATCTCGGTGGGCGTATACCAGTTACTCAGAAGGTGGTGAACAGATGGAAAGAAAACGGCTTCCATACCTCCAACGACAAACCGAAATCCTTTGAGAGCAGCTGGGGTTTTTGCTTTATAGATTATCAATGTAAAAAGGGCCCAAATGGTCTCACATCCAAAAACAGCATAGTTTGTTGGGACTCTAGGAAGGAAGTAGACCCATGGAATTTCAAAGATAATCAATCCAACTGAGAAAAGCACCTGGGTGTTGATCAAATCGTTTCCCTTCATTCCAAGATCCTCCTTCATTCCAGAGACATAGGCGTTGTTCAGATTGGAAGAGTCAATGTATTTGACCCAGTATCCCATAAAGGAGTAAAAGGCAATCAGGATGTCCAGCTTGCAAATGAGCTTTTTCTCAGCCGCAGACGTTCCTGGCTCGAACCAATACCAGGACTTGTGGCTTTTAGACTCTTCCTTCGTTTCACGATATTCGTACTCATCGAAGTAATCATACCACTTTTTGTTGGCCTCGTCTCTAAACTCGCGAATCTCAACGGGCTCGTCTCCTTTGGTTTCAACACTGACATCTTCATATACAAGCTCATCCTCATCGATGGGTCTGTAATGAGGCAGCCATTTCGGACACTTAGGCTGCCATTTTGGAAACCACAATTTAGGCATCGTAGATAGTCCCGTTAAATGATCGAGATGATTTCAAAGGGATTTAATGCTTTCCTCGATCTAATTTCGATATAGCTTCGAATCCTTTCTTACTAAGACGCCCTTTGTAAAGGCAAAGTCTGGCACGCCAGCTGCATTATATCCTCCTCTGGTCATGACTGAAGCCCCATTAATTCAATAAAAATATCCACATGATGCACCACAATCTTTTCCACAGTCTTTTCCACAGTCTTTTCCATCTTTTCCACAGTTCATCAGTTGTCCGGTCTCGGGAAGATGTCCGCCAAAAGGATCCGTGCTTGGAATGTTCGTGATCGGATAAATTAATCTCACAATCATGCAGTGTGGCATCGGCATCATACGCCACTGAGGTGCGGCTCGTTACCGTATCGGGATTGATATCTGTCACTGTGGCTGTACTCTCATTGGCTCGGTTTATTTTATTTCTGAAAGCAAAGATAAAGGGTGACTCAATGTGGATGACATTGATGTAATTGTGGAGCTCCTTTGCGAGTCACCCCGCAGGCTCGGTCGAAGGCCGCTGCAGTAGGCTGCAGCGGGGTTTCAAGGGTCATATGAATATTAACCGTTCGAAAAAGGACCATATGGGCTCTCAAAAAGATTCAGAAGAATGTACAGTTACACAAAGAAAAATGCCGACCCCCCGTTCTCAAATCCACCAAAATTTAGGAACAATGAGAACTGCATCAGCAACATTATTAAGATAGCCCGAGGCCACACTCCACAGTCGCTGTGACTCCACAGGTTGAAGCCCTATATTGGCTGCTGTGGAACCAAAGCAGATTGTCAATGTTCTAAAACGGTCAAATATGTGTGCGAATGTGACTCCACAATCAATGATGTAATTTTGAGGCTTTCTTAGTAGCCCTTTTTTTGCCCATTGTACGATATATAAACAGTAGCATAGACCTCCCAAGCGCTTCGCCCACTTCTAAGGTCGCTGAGATTATTGCAGAAAATATTTCAGATATGGTTTTTGCTGCAATTACGACAAACAATCTGCCGGTGACCACTCATTTCCGCAAGGACATTGACACTGTCAAGGACGGTGTTTTGACGATCCCCGATAAAGATGCAAAAGATGCTAAGTACCCGCAATTCCTGCCAACTTGGGATCCCAGCCAGAAATACCCAAAACTGGAACCTTTCCATTTTGTTGATAGAGGCTTTTTCGGAGATCCTGGCTATGAAAGATTGCTAGCAGATGCGGATGGGCCCGTTGATCAATTTGACCTAACTCCAAAACTCGGCACCGAGATCCGGTCCGGCATCCAATTGTCGACACTTTCACCAGAGGCCAAAGACGATTTAGCTCTTTTGGTTGAGAGACGTGGAGTGGTCGTTTTCCGCAACCAAGATTTCAAAGATAGGTCGCCAGATTTTGTCAAGAAGTGGGGTGAACACTTTGGCCCTCTTCATATTCATCCAACGACAAGTGCTCCCAAGGACCACCCAGAACTCCATATCGTCTACATTCGCCCTGATCCTGCCGAGATTAAGCGTATGTTTGCAACAAAAATGAATAGTTGTCTTTTCCACTCGGACGTGTCGTTTGAGTTGCAACCTCCTGGTGTCACTCTGTACTGCGTTGTGCAGGGTCCAGTGACAGGAGGGGATACTGTGTTCGCTGACACAATCGAGGCCTATGATCGTTTGAGTAATAAGATGAAGGGCCTTCTGGATGGTCTCAAAGCGGTTCATTCGGGAATTGCTGTTGCCAACGATTCGATTAGGAATGGTGGAATTTTCAGAAGAGATCCTGTGGAGTCGATTCATCCACTCGTGAGATATCATCCTGTTCTCAAGAAAAAGGCTCTTTTTGCAGGCAACGGGTTTGTCACTAGGATCCTAGGGCTTAAGGATGCGGAAAACAAGAACCTTCTGGATTTTATCTCGAACCACATCGAGTCTTCGATCGACATCCAGGTCCATGTGAGATGGGAGCCTGGTACCGTTGTTTTGTGGGATAACAGAAGAATTCTTCACTCCCCAACAGTCAACTGGGATACACCTGAGCTGAGACATGCCTTTAGAGTCACTCCACAAGCCGAGAGACCAGTTGGATCCGAGGAAGAGTATGAAAACTGGACTCCCGAAAAGGAGCTGGAAGACCTGAAAGAGAAGGAGAGGATTCTGAGTGCCTTCCCTGACGAAGTTGATATTTAAGCTGCTGGATATTAGTGTTGAACAATTATGGATTTTTGTATGTTTTTAAGCCATAATTTCGGAGTATAGTTTAGTAAAGTAAAGATTCAAGTGTAAGGCATGCGTCTGTAAATCAGATAGAAGATATGAAAAAAGACGAAAAATATGTCTCCAGCCAAGAGAATCATAAATATCTGATGATCAATATTACAGGCTATTTTACAAGTCAGTTATTCTAATATGAACATCAAATTTAACTATAAGACCAGGAAAAACGAACAAGAACAGAAGAACAGACCCGCGTCGACATAAGTCAACCACGGAGAGTATTTTGCGGGAAGCCTTGAACAATTTGTAGGATCCCAAAAGGCAACGACCAGAGCCCTAGCCTAGTCGCTGCTGATATGAGACTTCAAATCATTTAAAGGGAGGCAGAACCACCGGTGACATCCAACCACGTGCTGACAGTGTCACTGTCAAGGGAAGAACCAAAGTCAGTGTCGTCGTCAAGAACGACAATGTGGACCTCACCGTTCTCGAAGATAGCAGCAGCCTTCAACGAAGAGGAAGTTGGTCTGTCGAAATAGTCCTGGGATCCAGCACCACCGGATTTGCTTCCATTGTCACCCTGACCATCGTGAATGTGCGAGATCAACTTGTCAGAGCCAGAGCTCAGAATTTCAAAGAGATCGAGCTCACCACATCCAGTAGACCAGCACGAACACGATGAGTCGCCATATTGTAAAGTTCTTGGGATCTTGGCGTTGAGCAGCCAAATAGCAGGCATGTCGTAGTTGGAAGAATCGGACTCAGAGGAAGATGCGGTAGGCATCTCAAACTCAAACACAAAGATCTTGGAAGCACCTCCAAAGCCGTGGTAAGCGGGAATGCCAGATCTGTAGTATCCACAGTCACCAACAGAAGAGTCTGAGCAGTCAGATCCCGAGAAGATCATGTACTCGGTGTCGGAAGGAATGGTCACCTTGTTGAGAGCCTCTGCAGAAGAAGAGGCATCCTCACCGTTAGAGGCACAGTACGACAACGAGTTACCGAAACACGAAGACCAGGTACCGGACGAAGTAGTTCCACCAAGAGTGTTCAAGAAAGTGACGTTGTCTGTCGAACCTGGCTCGAAGTACGAAACTCTCTCCCAGGAACCAGCAGAGTATGTGGAAGAAGATGTGGCAGATGACTCTGTGGACGAAGCCGAGGCAGAAGACTCAGAGGACTCCGTAGAAGAGGCCTGCGTGGAAGAAGCCTCAGAAGAGGACTCAGTGGAGGACTCAGTTGAGGACGCCTCAGTGGAAGACGTCTCAGCAGAAGATGAACTGGAAGAAGTCAGGGTGCTGCTCTCTGACTTGGTGATGGTGTTTCCATGTTGATCAACAAAAACCGTAGCAGTAACCTCGACATACTCGTAAGCACGCTTGTGTTTGTGGTGAACGTGTGCAGTGGTGGTACACTCCTCCTCACGCTTGGCAAGCTTCTTGGCACTGGAACCCGAAGGATAGTAAACACCAAACTGGAGCAGCTGAAGAGGGCCTCTGAAATGGACAGAAAGCTCCTCGTCGAGAGGCGACATCGTTCCGGAGAACTTGACGGTCTCCTGCGAACACGAACAAGAGTCCTCGTCCATGTCGGTCACGTCTGAGTAAGAGCCAGAGTAGCCAATGCCAGAGTATACAACGGCTGACACGCTATCACAGTAGTAATTACCATCAACGTATGAGCAAGAAGAGGCCGAAACAGAGCTGACCATTGCAGACACTGTTGCCAGCAGAACGGATGCCGAAAATCTCATGATGTTGTTGTTGGTCCGAAATTTTCTAGCAATGTTTTCTTGAGTCTTTGCGTATGAATCTAGCTATGTTTACACTTCGGGCAAACACGGTCTAAATCAAGAAAGGGAAAGGAAAGACTGGCGGAAATCTAGCTGATAAATATCAAAGGAGTGAATTCAGTTGGTAGCTAGAATAAAAAGAACGTCGACGAGGTTGTGAAGAAAAAAACGCTGGGAAAAAAAGGGATCGAAAACTGTTTCAGAAAGGAGGCCGAGGGCAGGGCTGGGTCCCCCTTCTCAGCCTGCGGAAGGTGGCTGGGCCCTCTAAGCGTGTTTACCACCAGCCACGTTTACGGGGGTGCACATCTGCAGGCGGCCGCACGACTTGCTTCATTGGCCGGGCAAGTGAGTTAATTTCGATCTCGAGGATCGAGCCATAATTGCGGGTATTTTATTCGGTGAGTTGGGGAAATTTTATTTAGCTGCATTTAGATGGCTTCCAGATAGTTTTTAGATAGCTTTTAGAAGGCTGTCGGATATTGACTAGGTGGCCTTTTTGGTTTGCGAAGAGTGCAACTGCCGCAGTGTACCGCTGCTTAGCAGGCAACCCCAGCCCATCTCTACACTTCGTGCTTTCACTTTCTACCGTATGCAGAATTTTAATCAGATCTAGACCGTGTTTATATAGACGCCGCTCCGACTCTCACCGCACTGGAGTTTCCTGCTGCGATCACCGAATTTTCAAGTAGTCCAAAATCATGGCCAGTCTATGACGCAAATCCCGGATGGTTGCTTTTTTCACGATCTCTTGCCCTTTTCGGAAATGCTTTGACCGGAATGGGCTTGCACACATCGCATCAAAATGTCCATTTTAGGCCAGATCTGGCTAGATGTGATGGCTTATATTGACACTAAAAGCCAAACACGCACTGTCTAAGCAATAAAGAACACCAATATCTCCAACACTGTTCAAAAGTATGGTTTTATTGTCGGGCACCTAGTTTCGCCAACCTGGTCTGCCCCAGATCTACTAATTCGCCAATTTCACGGACGATTATTTGGCCGTGGTGTCGCATGCGCGCGGCGCCAAGCCACTGTGGCTTGGCGGGGGTTACCCTAATAAACATCGGTAGATCTTAACTGATAGACGGCCGAGATGTCTCACACGACATTTATATACCCGTTTAGTTCGTTAGTATCCTCCGAGAGCCAGGGTTTTTGATCCGAGATTTTTGTTAAGGGTTCTTGAACCCAAAAAATAGTAGTTGCAGAGAAAAAAAGCTCCATTTCCAAATACCCGGCTTCAACAAAAATTTCGAGCCCTGCTCTGGTGGTTGACACCCTTTGAAGAACCAGTGAGGAAAATCTTCGGAAACTTGATTTTTTTTAGTGGATTATCTACACCACCACACACCACGAAAAACTTTTGAGACTTTTTTGATACATGCAGGGAATAATCTCTTCCTACTTCAAGATTGGCTCTCTTGAGCCGTTAGGATTCAATACAAGAATGGAAGTTGTGAGTACACGACCATGATAAGGCGATAACGAAGATAACGACCAGTAGTGAACACGGTGCAATGTTCTTTGCTATGGTTACTAATTAGTTATTTTTGGCCCATTATGGAGTGGCTGTTTGAATTTAACTCTTCCGTTAGTGTATAGTAGAATATTCAGTTTTGTCGAAGAAATTCCAGCTTATGCTGTCAACTATTTTCAGTCCCTGAATACTCTTCATCTTCCATCAATTTTTTGATAATTTTGGATTTTCAGTCAATCTCCGTAAAATTCCTCTTTCCGCTACAAAGCTGTCATATATTTCATTACGATCAAAATAAACTATATAACTTAAAAATGTCTAGCCCGACTTGGTTTCAACGGCAACATTGTCAATCTCCACTTCTGCAGAATGGTTGCCCTCGAATTTGTGGACGTTTCCAATCCTGACCTTGGAGTGGACAACACCGTCGAAGACCTCGTCAATCTCCTCTAGGGTCAAAGACTTAGTTTCGGCAAAAGTGAAGTAGATGATGGCAGCCTGTACAATGTTGTAGGAGCCATTGATCATGTAGAACTTCCACGATATATGGTCCAGCGCAATGGGGATCACGTACTGGTTGAAGAAACCGAAAGCGAAAGTCACAATCTGCGAGAAAGCCATTCCCTTGGTACGGATAGAGTAATTGACGATCTCGACTGGGTATGACACACACAGAGGAGTGAACGAAAACGAATACGTCACCGAAAAGAGATAGGCCAAAAAGATGAGTGCGTTGGTTCCGTTCGTATTAGTGCCATCCCCGTACACCTTCTGGAGTCCTCCCATGAGGAACAGACAAACAGCCATTAGTATGGTAGACCAAAGCAAGATTGGCACACGGCCCAACCCCTCGGTGAAGTATGAGCCAGCAACGGCAAACACCAAGTTGCAAATCTGCAGCACCAAGTTGAGGACGATCTCCTTGCGGGTTGAAGTGATTCCTGCGTTTTCCAAAAACACACCAAGATACGTTCCAACAATGTTGGAACCACATAACTGCGAGAACACACCCATCCAGAAGATGATCCACATTCTCCATCTATTGCCCTTGGTCTTGAACATGTCCAACCAGCCGATGCGGCTCTCCTTCTCAAACTCCAGGACCTCTTTGATCTCAGTGTATTCGGCCTTAACCAGCTCAGAGTCGCGATCTCCGTTGGCGTGGAATCTAGCAAGCACATCCAGAGCCTCTTCGTCTCTACCGACAAAAACCAAAAACCGCGGCGTCTCTGGAATGAATGGCAAGACTGGCACACTAAGCAACGAGGGGATAATTTGGCACAATGAGATAGAACGCCATGCCCATGAGGACTTGATAGTGTAGGTTCCAAGTGCAATACCAGTGACGATAACGGCAGCGAAATACCACGAAGCCATGTAGATTCCGGTCAAAAATCCACGATCCTTGGGATGGGCCATTTCCGCGACATAAGTGGGAGCCGCAACCGCATTGACAGTTACAGCGATTCCGATAATTATTCTTGCACAGCAGAACATGGCACGGTTCTGTGCAGCAGTCTGCAGGGCAACCCCAAGGTACGTGATCAGTGCACTGGCCAAAATACCTCCCTTTCTTCCACACCATTTTTGTTCAATAAGTTGACTGGCAAAAAAACCACCAACAACAGAGCCAATGTTAATCGAGGCGCTGAAAAGCCCTTCCATGCTGGAATTCAGATTGAAGTAGTCGATGTACTGATCGATGATGTTCACATTGTTCATCATGGATTGGTCAAAACCCATAGTACATCCGTTCATGATGGCACAGTAGACTGCTATAGCCATGAGCACCTTGGAATTAACGGAACCAGACATTTTTGTGAACGGTTGCTAAATTCCAGTGCAGACGCTTTGATAGCAACTCCGATACGGCTGAGAACAGGAGAGATCTTCCTTCTATATATACGCGGTTTCTTCAGGACCTGTGTAGCCTGTAATTGGTAAACGGAGTCAGACGATAATTTAAGACAGAACCAGGATTCCTACCCCTATCTAAGGCTAAAGGGGGGCGAAAAAGGTAGCAATTAAGCATAGACGGCTATCTCCACACGTTTGACACTTACAAATTAGGGGCGATGAGGTGCGGCTTGCCGGCCGGGATGCCGTCACGGGTGATCCTCCAAATTTTCCGGTGAATATGGGCCTGAACCGTCTGTTTTTCTAAGGCCAAAACTGATCGTGATTGGTTGTTCAGGCGCCGTGGAGTGGGCTCAGGTGGCTCGGGATGACTTGCCTACCGCGATTGGAAATATTGCTTTTGGGGCGGCAGGTCATACCGTTTTGTCTTGCTTGGACCCTTCTAATCGGTCCTTTTTGGATAGCGCCCCTTTATATATCCTTTATCATCTGCTCTATCTGCTTTTTCTCATTCTTCGGCCCCTTCATTCATCACGGAACGTCCTTCCAATGACAGTTGCAAGTCCCACCAGAAATGCGATCATAGATTGCGATCCTGGTATCGACGATTCCACGGCTCTGCTTCTTGCACTGGCGCCTGGAAATCTTAACGTTCGCGCGATAACAACTGTTTCGGGAAATTTGATAGCCAGCAGATGCACTGAGAATGTCAAGAAGATCCTCACAATGGTGGAAAGGACGGACGTCCCTCTGGGCCAAGGCCCGGAGAAGCCTTTAGTGAGACCTTATCCAAGAGATCCATTTTTCCACGGGGATGACGGAATGGCAGATTTGGATATGGAAGAGCTCAAAATGGAAAACAAGTATACCCAGGATATTCACAACGCTACTGACCTTATTATTGATACTGCCAACAAGTACCAGGGCGATATAACGTTCGTCGCACTTGGACCTCTCACCAACCTGGCTCTTGCTTTGATCAAAGACCCTTCTTTGCCGCAAAAAATTGGCAAGGTGATCATCATCGGAGGGTCTTTTGGGTTCAATATCTGCGAAGGTTTGCATGCTACTGGTGACAATCCCGTTAGTGAATGGAACATCTACGTGGATCCAGAAGCTGCAGAGATTGTTTTCAACGCGGGATTCGATCTAACTGCCATTGGAATGGACATTTTCTGTCAGCCATCCATTGCGATGACACCAGAGTCTCACAATCAGCTTCTGGCTTCCAGCTCTGTGGCTGCGAAGTTTGTGACTGGAGTTCTTGCCTTTTTGCGCAAACGTGGCCATGGCGATTACTGTGCCTTGATCGACTCCTTGGCCGTCGCGCTTGCCATCGATGCAAGCATCATGGAGACGGAAGAGGTCAGTGTAGCCGTTGAGACCCAGAGTACTCTTTCATTGGGCCAGGTCATTGTTGACAGGAGAAAGAACTTCAAGTGGACTCATCTACCGACGATACAGGCCGCAAAAACCGTGGACGGGGCCAAGTATCTGAAGTTGCTGGTAGGAAGTTTTCAGGATTCTGAATAGGAGTGGATAGACGCAAGATTGTTTTTCTGAATGATAGAAGGTTTGTAAACTCTAGATAGAATGAGTTAGATTTTGATATAATATTATAAAGCTTATGCGGAATAGAATTGATAACTACTCTGTATACATTTGCTCCCCAACTGAGTATATGGCAGCAGTGGAACTTTGGTATGATTTCAGATAAATTGGCTGATTCTCTACCTATTTCATACAAGGTTCTCATCAGATATGTAAAGTTTTACATATGATTTATATATACACTTCAAAGACTTTCCGTGCGCACTCCATGTATGCACACGCATACACGCATGCACCTACCCATACACACTATGTGAGCACTCTAGTGTCAATAAATAAACACCACATACGTACAGATCAGCACAGAATTATTACAGACGCTATATGTATGTCGATATTTATACCGTGAGTTGATGATTTGACTCCATGTTTAGTCACCTCGTCCTAAGCCAAATTGGGAGTGCGGCTACATCATGCAGGATGCACTACTTTGTGCATTGCTTCATCTACCCCATAGAGCTCGAACACGGGTTCTTCCACCGCCCCGACGCAGTCCACCCGCTTCACATGGATATCACCAATAGTTACAGCGAGGGACCCTCACAAAAAAAGAGGAAGCATGCCCTGATACGCGCATCAGTGGCGTGTGTTCAGTGTCGGAAGGCAAAGGCCAAATGCGTGCATCTTCCATCTAAGCGGAGCTGTGTGCGATGCGACAGGATGAAATTATCGTGTTCTCTCGCAAGTCTACAGATTGGAGTATTAGATTCTGTGGATCTGGGTATTGCTGCCTCTCCGGAGCGTGACGATGAAATGCTGGTTACGTTGACAAGAAAGGTAGATGATCTACACCGTGGAATGGCCCACTTGTTAGGCCAAAGTATGAATGCGGCAACATTTCCAGCCCAACCACCAATCAACGCTATATCTGCTGCTCCGGCTATAGTCCCGGACGGAATGGCAATGGGGAACAAGAAGCCGCAAGCAATCGACCTGGACACCACTTTTTTCAATACGACTCCTTTCAGAGACGTCAGAGAAGTGTCTTCTTTTTACAGCTTGCCATTCAGCCGAGAATTGGTTTATGACATCCGGCCCGATTTTGAAAGGGAAAGGCTATCCTTTCAATATGACTTGGTGAATATGGGTATTGTTTCCCTCAAATTGGCCAAGGATTTGGTTACAGTTTGCAATGAGATGTATGGTAAATGGACTTCGTTTCCGCAGGATGTGAAACCAAAGCAATTGCTCGAATCTATTCGGAAAGATTCCTCATTGTTGCTTGCCGTGTGCTGTCTGCTTGGACTGAGGCATTATGACGGTGTTGTCAAAAGGATAGGCTTGGATATGCAGATATTGGGTGTTATTTCCCAAATTCTTTCGCTGAGTCTGCAAAATCTTCCACAATCAAAGCAGTTCTTGCAATCTATGGTTTTGCTCTCTGCGTACTCGCTTTCATGTTCTAAGGGCTCTATATATTTTGATGGTTGGTTCCTCTCTGGATATGCTTTGCTTCACTACATTACCAGAGAAATGAACCTCAACTTTTTGTCAGAAAAGTTCAAGTCACATCCTGAAAGAATGAACCACTTCAGACTTTGGAACCATTTGGCTCTGATACATCTATCTCATTGCATCCTTTCTGGAAGACCGTGCCTTATAGATGAGCTTCGTCTGGATCAATGCCGTGAAATCCTAGATTTAACGCTGGCAAGAAACTTTGATGCCAGGGTGGTGGCTAAATTATCGATCCTACTAACCCTATACAATTGTCTCCAGTTTCATGAATCACTGGAAGATTCAATGGCAGAACTGGATTCAACCTGGAACGATTGGGAATATCTCTGCGAACAGCAACCTCTGGGCCAATTCATCGAGCTGACTTATCGTTTTGCGCGACTTATGCTACTAAGAAGAGAGTTTATGGTCAAGTTCTCAAAGAGCGAAGATTTCATGATACATAGATCGCGGTCACAGGATATAGAGTCTCCTTTGGCACACGCTGACCCTGTCTTTGGAGCGGCTACACTGGGTGCTTTGTTGAACGAGATACTGGAGGAATCCATAGCTATGCTTACCATTGCTTGTAATTCCAACTATGGCGAGTTTTTGAAGTCGGCAGATATGGTGAAGTTCATGACTGTGTACTCTGCCCTGATCTTGATCAACACGATAAGGCAAGGATTCAACAGCAATGATTGGCTTAGTTCTTCCGCTCTTTCCAACGCAAAGACGAGTATAGATGACTGTATCAGGCTTTGTGAAACTGTTCAGAGAGATTTGAAGGTCGGTGAGGAGTTCATCAAAGGGCACATTCTGCTCATGGTTAAATTCGGCGAAAGCATTCACGAGCAAGAGATCTGATTAATGAAGAAAATAGTTTATGATTGGGACCTGTTATCGTAGCTCATTGGTTATTTTTGTTGAAACCCGCGCATTTATGCCGCTTCCTGTTGATACTGTTTTTTTCTAGCACCTGTAAAGCCGATCGTTGCGAGATACGCGGTACGCGGCACTCGGGTGAGCGAGCATGTAGAGCAATATAGTCACCTCACACACAAAATGGACCTTGATTCAGCGGCGTGGCGCAGTGGAAGCGCGCAGGGCTCATAACCCTGATGTCGGTAGATCGAAACTACTCGCCGCTATAATTTTTTTTGCCAAATTTTAGGCAGTTGCTGATAATCTTGAAGTAGAAAGAATCAGTTCCTCAGACTAGTTGTTCAATTTACCATTAAAACAGTCATTGGACCAATAGCGTTGAAAAAAGGTCGTGCGGCTCATGTGGCGAGAGAGAGATGGGCTTGCAGTTGAACGGCATATCCAGGACAGTCAGTTAGTTGTGCACATCATCAACCTCAGGCAACACCACAAATACGCTAATTATCGTCAAAATAAACCCGTGACTGTGTTGATTGTGATCAGTTTCAATGGATCCCCAAGCTTTGCCGCCATATGCTCCTACGCCAACGTTGTCAAGGAACATATCCATCAACCTGATCAACTCCTCCAGGCTGCCTTTGAACTCTGAGATACAGCTATACACATCGAACAAGGAGAGAAACTTATATGAATCGCTGGGCGAGATATATTCCATCATAATTGTTCTGAACTGTTTGGAAAAAGCTTTCATCAAGGATTCGCTTCATTTCGAACACGGGGTTGATGGTAATGACGAATACACCAGAACCGTTACGCGATTGCTAAACCAGTATATGGTTCTTCTCAAAGATGAAGATGTGAGCAGGGAGTTTGGTTCACTTGAAAAGTTTTGCCAGGAATACAAGATCGACTGTCCTCTGGCCAAAAGTCGAATCAACATTGGAGTTCCTGCTACAGTGGAGCATTCCATATCTACCAGGAATCTTAATGCCCAATCCGGTTCACAAAGTCAGGTTGGAATTTCTGATTTGAATGGAGGAAATAGATCGGCACGTGCGGTGGCTGAGGCAACTGGCAACTTCATAACCACCATGGATGCTGTGAAGTTGAACTATCGTACTAAGGACCAACTGCATCCCCTTCTTTCAGACCTAGTTACCTCCATCAATAAAGTCCTGAATGGGAAAGAATTCGATGGCCGTTCCAAGCTCATCAATTGGTTGATAAAGCTGAATAATCTGGGGATCAATGACCAGCTAACCGATGATGACTGCAAGCAGTTATTGTTTGATCTTGATGTCGGCTATAAGGGCTTCTATACAGAGCTGGAGTGAAGATGTTCTTGTCGGGTACGTAAGAACTATTTTTTTCGATCCTTTGAAACGTTTGTAATGATTCTTATGTTTTCTTCACGACTGATAAATCACTGGCATGGTGCAACTTGTCTATAGAAAAGAAGATGACACTTCTCCCGGCTCATTCCCTTTCTTTAATAAACCTGATTCCAGAGTATTCAGGTAATCTGTACTCTGAGAGGATCTAGAAACCAAACCAAAACTTTTGTTGATGTTCTTTTAAATCATATTCCTCATTACTCTGAAACTGTCGTGCGCTCGCAGATCCATAACTATATAGCTAGAAAAATATCAATAACGAGGTCCTTCGGGACATTTGGTCAATTTGAAACAATACAGAGAAGATCAGCATGGCCCCTGCATAAGGATGACACGCTTTACAAAGAGATTTACCTATTTTTTTGCCAAAAGTTCGCATCACTTGTTTCCTTACCAGAACGGGCCTTTTTATTCGAATTATGAAAATTTACCTGTCTTTAGAGTGTTCACTCACCTGCTTTAAATTTCCCGGTGTTCAAATCCAATAATTGTTGAGCTCTACACTACCTCTTGGTCTCAAGACAAGACACGTCAAGTAGGTTCACACTCTGTCCTTCTCGTTTCATTTTACTACAACTACTCACAACCATGACAAGATTCACAGAGACTTTACTGGCAATCTTCACTGTGACTGCAATCTACAGCAGTCTGTTTGTTGGTGTGATACCTACCCCCAAGACCTTCCACGACGAGGTGTTGCCGGTGCTCCCATTCTGGGCCTTGGTGGCCTTTGGAGCCTATGCTCTGGGTACTCTTGGATGGGGTGTCTTCACGTTTATTGATAAGGAGGATAAATACAAAGAGCTGTTAGAGGTATGTGAGACTTTGAAATTGAAATGAATGGATTTTCATTATCAGAAATTATTTACAGTTACTAACCCCCAACCAGGAAATCAAAGAGGCCAAAACGTTCTCGAAGAAGAACGGGGTTGATGTCGAATAGTTTGAAGTTTAGCAGAACATTAATACAAATATGCGTTTTGTGATCAGAGTGTAAACGGTGTTCATGTTGGTGGGTGTAAAATGGCTGGACGATATGTGCGTGGCTTTGAACCTTCTATGACTGAATTTATGTAACCGGCTGGTTTGCCTCTCTTGTCTCTCTCGCATTCTCAATCGGCCGATCATGTGCATGTTTCTTCTTCAACTTATTTTCTAGTGACACAAAGGCACTCAATCCTAATGGCATTTCTTGAGGCTGGTGAGGTGTGGCTTTAAAAGAGGCAAGCTCTTCAGGAATATACTTGGAATCCAAGTATGCCGGTGGGGGGTCAAAGTCTACGGGCCATTTCTCCTTCACGTTGTCGCCTTGTTTCTGAAGAGCCTCTACCGCCGACTTGGTGATGGCCTTCCAATCCTGCACATCTTCTCCATACAACTCCCACACACAGTTGATACAACCACTCATGCAGCAGTTGTCAGGCTCGATGGGCCGTTTCGGCACCTTGACGCCTGCGATATTTTTGATAATCCCCCTGTAACTCACGTCGCGACGTGACGATTTGAGACTCTTGTTCTTGGATGTGGCGCTGCCGAAAATCGTCTCTAAATCAACGTTGTCGGCGTCCTTCTTGCTCCTCGTATCAAAAGTGAGTGATTGTGTTTCTATGGCTTCGGCGTCCGATTTGGCGTGGCGCTTTACTTCCGCGGCCAATCTGTAGAATTCATACGGGTCACGTTTTGTGGACTGACATCTTGATGCAAAGCTTCCAAGAGGTATATGCCGTATGCGCGCAAACATCGTGACCTCCTGAGATGGTCTCGAGTTGAAAATATTAGGCACAAATCAACAATAACGGAAACGAGACACTCTGTGAAAGTTTCAAAAGAGTCTCGTTCTGGGTGTCTTCGAGAGGAACGTCTGTAGGGAGTGCAAATTTGGGTCGTGGCTGTGATAATTTGTACTACAAGGCCGAAAAGGCCTTCAAGGCAGGAATAAGCCAGTGAAAAATGACTAGAATTCGAAATGCAAAGTTGGGCAAACCTTGTCGTGCATTTTTAATATGATCAGCTAATTTTGTTTTTTTGAAAGTTTGGTGATTTGTTCTGCGTTGCTCAATTCCGTTGCTGTACAACCTGCCGCACCGTCTAAACAGGCCTGCGGCGGATTATGAAAGTCGTGCGCCAAAGAATTTAGATCTTACATACATATTGATGTGATGGCAAAGAGTATGTTGTACCCTTCTCCTCTGTTTACCCAGAGACACAATTGTTCTGCTTTGTGGAAATAGAATATCATGGTGAGTTCCAATTTGTATCCTAAGCTTCCATTCCGCCTTATAACTGACCCCTTTTCAGCTTCTCAGATTCAGATCCAAAGACGGAATGTTCCGAGTGGAGACCGCCGCCTCCCAGGATTTTGCAGAGGTTCTCCAACAGTTGAGCAGCAAAATTCCGGACATGGATGCGTCATCCCTGTCTATCTCGGACAAGCCCAGTGACAAGGGCAAAAGTGCTTTGACATTCGTCGGGCAGACGGTTTCGCAATTAAGTCTCAAAAACGGTGACTTGTTGTTTCTGAGTTACTCCAACAAGAGATCAGATGAGACTGCTCGGGATTCTGCCTCTGTTGCTCTCAATGGGGTTGCCACAACGAAATCTACTACTCAATTACCGGTGGATGACTTATTGGACAAGCAACAAGGGCTTATCAAAAGGGGAAGAAGCACGTTTTGTAGACACACCGAGAAAGGAATGTGCGAATACTGCTCGCCGTTACCACCTTGGGACAAGGCATATCAGGAGGAGAACAACATCAAGCATATATCATATCATGCCTACGTTAAAGAGATGAATGCCAATGTGAATAAGAACGATTCCAGCTTCATTGCTCCTTTGGAAGAAGAGACTTTCAAGATTGACAAGCATTGTCCCACGGGACATTCCCCATGGCCCAAGGGCATTTGCTCAAAATGCCAGCCTTCGGCGATCACGCTTCAGCAGCAAAGATTCCGTATGGTTGACCACGTGGAGTTCACAAACAGCGAAACCATAAACAATTTTATCAACAGCTGGAGATTGTCGGGTACCCAGCGGTTTGGGGTTCTTCTAGGAACCTACGATGTTTATGATAAGGTTCCTCTTGGACTCAAGGCCAAAGTTGAGGCAATCTATGAGATTCCTCAAATTGACGACGAAGACGGAATCACACTTCAGCAATGGGATAACGAAGAACAAGTCTTGGATGTGGCTAAACGACTAGGCTTGGTGCCAGTCGGAACAATCTTCAGCGATTTGACCGATACCGGTGCTGGAGATGGTTCTGTGGTGTGCAAGAGACATAAAGACTCCTTTTTCCTCTCGTCTTTGGAGGTGATATTTGCGGCCAAATGGCAGCTCAAGAACCCCAATGTGACCAAATGGTCCCGTTCGGGCAAGTTTTCATCGAAATTCGTCACGTGTGTGGTTTCTGGAAACTCCAAGGGCGAGATTGATATTGCATCGTACCAAATTTCGCAAGCTGGAGAGGCTCTCGTCTCAGCAGACCTGATAAGTGCTTCTACTCATCCAAACGCATGTTTCATCAACGAACAGACAGATGATAGATACGTGCCGGAGATCTTCTACAAGATGGTGAACGAATATGGAATTCCCGTTAAGAAGAGTGCATCGCCATGGTTCCCAGATGAATATCTCATTGTGTCACTCACACATGGGTTCCCCCAGGACTCTTCTTCGGCAAGATTCCGTTCAGAAAAACAGTTCACGATAGAAAATAGAGGCTTTCTGGGTACTCCTCAAGGACTACGACAGGCTCTGGAGCTCATTGACGTGGATGGAGGCGATTTGAATACGTCCAAGCTGAGACTCCAAGACTTCCATTTGATTTCGTATCTGCTCTCTCTCGGTGTTCTTAGCAGGGCCGAGGAGGAGCTGCTGATTACAGCCACCAGGCCCGATGAGGGGACAGAAGAGGCTTTCTATGAGCTACTGGGTAGCCCTGGATGGGGGACGTTAGTTACTATGGCTGAGTAAGGAGACACTGCATAGAGGAAAATGGATATAGAATGGTAACATATGAAAAAGAAATCTTTACCCTCATCCTAATTGTTACTACCCTCTATAAATGGAACTTATCCCATTCAAACAGGGATATCCAGAACCTTCCAGAAATGTCGTGTACCTAGCACCAAACCCATTGAAGAACTTTTCAACTTTTCTCCGACATTAAACAGGATCAATCCTCTTATTCACCAACTCCTCACTTGATATAGACAACATAGAAATGAGTATCCCACTTGGTGTCGACTTAGGTAATAACAACTCCGTCATCGCAGTTGCCCGCAACAGAGGTATTGACATCGTCGTCAACGAGGTGTCCAATCGTTCTACGCCTTCCATCGTTGGGTTCGGTGTCAAGAACAGATCCATCGGTGAAACCGGAAAGAACCAACAGAATTCGAACCTCAAGAACACGGTCGAGAACCTGAAGAGAATTCTTGCCTTGGACCCAGCCTCGCCGGACTACGATGTTGAGAAGCGTTACTTCACTTCTCCTTTAGTTGTGAAAGATGGCCAGGTGGCTTCCCAAGTGCGTTTCTTGGGCAAACAAGACGAATTCACCTCCACTCAACTTGTGGCAATGTACCTCAGTAAGATCAAGGAGACCACTGCTAAGGAGACCAAGGGTAAAATTACCGACATATGTCTTGCCGTTCCAGTGTGGTACACGGAACAGCAGAGACGTGCTGCTGCCGATGCCTGTAGAATTGCAGGTTTGAACCCCGTCAGAATTGTCAACGAGGTGACTGCTGCTGCTGTTGGTTATGGCGTCTTCAAGACCGATTTGCCAGTTGAAGAGCCCAAAAAGGTGGCGTTCGTGGATATTGGTCATTCCACCTACACGGTGTCCATCGTGTCCATCAAGAAGGGTGAGCTCAAAGTGCTTGGATCCGCTAGCGACAAGCACTTTGGTGGCAGAGACTTTGACCGTGCAATTACTGAGCATTTTGCCGACGAGTTCAAGTCCAAGTACAAGATTGACATTAGAGAAAACCTCAAGGCCTACTCTAGAATCTCTGCTGCCGCCGAGAAGCTCAAGAAGGTGCTTTCTGCTAACACCAGTGCTCCTTTCAACGTTGAGTCTGTCATGAATGATGTTGATGTTTCCTCTTCCATGTCCAGAGAGGAATTGGAAGAGCTGGTTGAGCCACTCTTGCAACGCGTTCACGTCCCTGTCGAACAGGCTTTGGCCGCTGCTGGTCTCACCGCCGAGGAGATTGATACCGTCGAGATCATTGGTGGTTGTACTCGTGTTCCATCCCTTAAGGAGAGACTCTCCAAGGTCTTCGGAAAGCCTTTGTCCACCACCTTGAACCAGGACGAGGCGATCGCCAAGGGTGCTGCTTTCATCTGCGCCATGCACTCGCCAACCTTGAGAGTTCGTCCCTTCAAGTTTGAGGATTGCAACCCTTACTCTGTCACTTACTACTGGCAGAAGGATGCTGAAGAGACTGATCACCTTGAGGTTTTCCCCAAAGGCGGTCTTTATCCAGCTACCAAGATGATCACTTTGTACCGTACCAAGGACTTCGAGGTCGAAGCTAGATACACGAACCCAACAGAACTTCCAGAAGGTACCAGCCCATTCATTGCCAAGTGGAAGTTCACTGGTGTCGAAGTCCCTGCCGGTGAGGACTCTGCTGTCTGTAAGCTCAAGATCAGAAACGACCCATCCGGATTTTTCACTGTTGAATCCGCCTACGTTGTTGAAGAAAAGGAGGTTGAGGAACTCGTTGAAAACCCAGATGCCAAAGAGGGTGATGAGCCTGAATACCAAAAGGTGAAAAAGCTTGTTAAGAAGAATGACTTGGAAATTTCTGTCGAGGGTTATGCTCTTTCCAGCAAAGTCTTGAACGAGTTTGTCGAGAAGGAAACCGCTATGATTATGGAGGACAAGCTCGTTGCCGATACCGAAGACCGCAAGAATGCTCTTGAAGAGTACATCTACGAGCTGAGAGGTAAGCTTGAGGACCAGTACAAGGATTTTGCTTCTCCAGAAGAAAAGGAAAAGCTCACCGCTATGCTGGCCAAGACTGAGGACTGGTTGTACGATGACGGTTACGATTCCACAAAGGGAAAGTACGTCGCCAAATATGAAGAATTGGCCTCGATTGGAAACCTCATTAGAGGTAGATACCTGGCCAAGGAGCAGGAAAGAAAGGACTCTTTGATGAGCAAGCAAGAGGCCAAGAAGACTGCAGAGTTGGCTGAGAAACTCGCCGCGGACAGAGTTGCCAGAGAGAATGGCACTGAGGAGCCCAAAGTTGATGCCGAAGGAGATATCGACATGACTGAGGAGCTCGATTAAGTTCTCTGATTTCGTTTCATATTTTATAATTGCTTTATTCTGAATATAAATACAGTATGACTGGGTTAGTAAGACTTGTTGAGTACATTTTCGGAATTGGCGTGATTTGCGGAGGGTTGCTTAGGTCGCAGCGGTTTTCCAATGATCAGAATTTCCAAATCCACCATTATGTATTCATTGATTATATCTACATTTGGTTGTCTTTATATCGTTCATACTATTAGCGCGGGAGACTATGTCGACATTCAGTTGCATTGAGATCGCAAACACATTCTTCGAGTGGAGCATTTCTTGTGATATGGTGTTGTCATTGTTATTTGCTGGAAACTGAAGAAATATCAGTCTTACTCTTCAATAGCGGCTTTTGTTGTTGCACCTGAAGAGACATCCAGCTAGCATGTACTGCAAAAGAAACACATTTCATGGAGGATAGGAGAATTGGGAACACCTGACCGTTGACTGGTGTCAATTTAATTCCATTGATGAAGGTACTGATGGCAAGTGCCGGAGCAAGAGGACCCCAGAAAGTTCCAAAAGCTACATGACCACGAAACCTTCAAACACCCAAACTAGTTGAAATACCCGCAATGAGAAAGCAAAAGAACGCCAATTTCGATGCCATATTCTCTGTAAAGAACACCTCCAAATCCAAAGGAGTCTAGGGTTTTTTCATTCCAGGATGTCTAAAACCCATAGAATGAAAATACATGTCTCAAAGCTTCAGAGAATCTAGCTGCATCGTTCAAAACTCAGTTATTAGCCGCAACTCCCCTTGTGCATGCGGGGTGCTGGATGCCTGCTGCAAGCTCAATTTTGTGCTGTTCACCTGTTTTCTATACCTCCTGCATTTCCTTGAGGTAAACCGCAGACGCCCCTCGCTGTAGACCAAACATCATCATATACTAGATAAAAACTACAAAGCAAGAATTAACATTGAAAAAGCATAATTATATTGCAGGATGAGCATGCTCACTAAACTGAATATGATGAAGCAGAAGAGTTTCATCGAAATAAACTGGAAGAAAGTTGAATAAGTTAATAAGTCATGAGAATGGAAGCAGAAGAGAAGGGTATGTCGAATAGAATTTGTGAATCAAATTTTTTTGAAGATCAAGAAATCAAATAACCAAAGCAAAAATAGCGGCCAAAGCCAGAAACCAGGACGAGGATTTCAGAGAAGATCCAGATCCTTCAAACTGCGAAACGGCAGCTGTTGTTGATGGCGATGGGGTTTGGGTCGAGGTAGTTATAATGGCCAGAGTTGTGGTCACAGCCCCTTGTGCTCCCTCAGTTGATGATACAATAACGGTTGCAACAATTTCGGAGGCTCCGTTCGTGTAAGAGCCAGCAATGGTTGATTCTGGCTCTCCTGAAGAGCAGAAGCTAGTGACTGTGACCGTTTCAACTGGTTGAACCTTGGTAACAGTCACTGTGGACTCGATGTCTGTGACCGAGGGGAAAACAGTTGATGCACTTTCGGTTGGACCAACAAACGATGTTATCGTCTGAACAGGAACAGTGATCACCTCGGTCTCAGAAGCTCTGGTGATTGTGGTAACAAAGACACCAGTGGCTAGTGCAGACGTGGCACCAACTGTTGACGTAACAACCACAGTCTCGATGACTTCAGTTGCACCCGTTTGGTATGAGCCAGAGATTGTGGACTCTTGCTCGCCTGGAGCACAATAGCTAGTGACAGTCGAAGTCTTGACTGGTTGGACCAAAGTAATCGTCACTGTGGTCTCAGTATCGGTGACGCTTGGATAGACAGTGAGGGCCGTCTCAGTTGGACCAACATATGAAGTAACGGTCTGGCAAGGAACAGTGATAGTCTTGGTGACAGTTTCTTCCGTTAAAGTTGTAACGTAGGAACCAGCAGGGAAGGTTGCGGTCACAATCACAGTCTCCGTCACTATAGTTGCACCTGTCTCATAGGTTGCTGGGACAGTCGTCTCGGCTTCACCTGGAGAACAGAAACTGGTTACAGTAACAGTCTCAACTGGCTTAACAATAGTCACAGTCAATGTTTCCTCGGGACCGGTTGGTCTAGAAGGAGTCAATGTACTGGTTTGGTGGCCCGGTTGGAAAGATGTCACAGTCGTCACCCCGTATGTAACAGTCGTTGTGAGATCCTTGCTTGTAACTGTAAAAACAGTGGTATCAAATGAGGTAGCCGACGAAGGCACCACAGACTCAGCCAAGAGCGAAGTATGCGTTGAAATCACAGTTAATGATGACAACGAAGTCCCTGGAGAAACTTGAGCCGTTGACAAACCAGATGAGGACGATGTACTAACGGAGCCAGGAACGGATGAAGTGCCATACTCAGTCGCGCTCGAAGATGGAACACCTGATGAGCCAGCACTCGAAGATGGGA